>NC_091998.1:1255501-1348795 GCF_044704955.1 Pristiophorus japonicus | reverse complement strand
GTTGTTGTAGCATCTTGCCCTGGATTTGGGCATCACCTCTCTTTCCCTGCCTTAAATCATTCAAACCCTGGAGGATTATATTATATATGGATTGATAACAATATGCTTCCTGCTTTGAGCACCATGTTCCCTTGCCTGAATACACAATTATCTGCCACGAATGCTGGTGCAATCACCAGTAGTGAACTTGCTACCATTTGCACTATTTTACAATAGTTGGTTCCAGATTCGTACTGCATTACTGTTCGATTCATGGTATGGTTTGAGATACCCAACATATGATAATCTCCAACCAGGTGAATGTATCTAGAAGCAGATGGTGTGTTTAAAATTTTTTTTTACCTGGTTAATTTGCAAACGTGACTGGCCCGGTTATTTGAGAGATATTGAACAGTTGTACAGTATCTAGCCAGCAGCTCTCAGCAATAAACGGCCGTTCAGGGGAGGCAAGAGACAGTGTGTGCAATTACAGTCCACTCGATCATTTGAAAAAAAATTATTGGTTTATAATTTCTGGCAATTCAAGAGAAAAATCAATTGTGGAGTGTGACAGCTCACTGCCGAGGGCGGCCGCGAGGGGCGGGGCCAGGGGCGGGGCCGAGCCGAACCGAGGGGCGGGGCCAAGCCGGCGATACAGATATAAGCAGACTGTCGGCGTTAAGCTGAATGCAAGAGTCAAGGACACAGGTTTCAAAATTAATGAGCCTCAAGGGAAACAGGAGTCGAGTAACTTTCCCTCCCTGCAACACAGACACAACGTGGAACTGATTTCCAGTAGAGCTGAAGAAGCCAAAACCGTTACCCTTTTTAAAAAGTAGCCGAATAAATATCTGGCTGGGAATGGGACTGATTTGTAGGGACAGGACAGGCAGATGATCAAGCTGAAATTTAAGCTTAGATTTAAAGTTGTGTCGCAGCAACTGAGGTGGCAGCTAACCGTCAGTGAGCTGTAAGTAGGTCACAGGCCGGGTGTTAATCAGATATTGTGTACTTGGGGACTGCTGGATCAGCTGAAACTGGTTTATGTCTGGAAGGTGTATAACAAGGTTGCTGAGAGAGCTCGAGCTCACACAGTGCAGAGGGGGGGGGGGGCGGGGTGCAAGGGGGCGGCGGGGTGCAAGGGGGGCGGGGTGCAAGGGGGGGCGGGGTGCAAGGGGGGGCGGGGTGCACGGGGCTGGGGGGCATCTTCCACCCTTCAGGATGTAGTTCGGGATCTGGAATATTGGGTCCTTCATTGAAACACCTGGGAACTCATCCCTTCTTGGTGTGGAAGCAAGTCATCCTCAATACAAGGGACCCGCTATGATGATGAAGGTCACGAATGAGGGGCCAGAGATACAAGAAGCTTAGAACAGAGGGCAGGAGCAATGTCTTTACACAGTTGTAGAATTCACTCCCAGAGTTAGTAGAGGAGGCAGAAACTGTGTCAACATTTCGATTAGGTTGGAGAGGCCGATGAAAGGAAATGGAAAGAGGGCGGGTAAATTTGTTGAGGTTATAGGGCAGCACAGACTGGTTGGGCCGAATGGCGTGTTTCCGTGCTGTGTATACAAGCTAGGGGTGAAGCTTGGCGATGGTGATAATGGTAAAACGAAAATGAGCAATGAAGGTCAGTGTCATGTATTTAACTACCTTGCTATGACATAGTCATGTAACTGTAACTCATGTACACTGTACCTGTACCCTAGAAATGCACACCCTGACCACAGGGGGTGAACTTGCAGGAGACACTCCTCACCTGGGTTTCCAGGTATAAAAGGGGAGGTCTCACCCAGGGTCCACACTCCTTGGTCCCAGCAATAAAGGTGAAGGTCACAGAATGACCGTGTCTGATATATCTATGCCTCGTGTGAGTTTGTAGTAAGGTGCAGGGATACAACATTTGGCGACGAGAAATGGGAATCGCCGAACCACGAGGATGGCCACCGGTGGCACAGGGGAACGTTACTGTGTGGGTGAGGACCGGAACGACTTTGTGGAAAGACTCCAGCAGAGCTTTGTCACAAAGGACTGGCTGGAAGAGACAGCGGCTGACAAGCGAAGGGCGCATCTACTGACCAGCTGTGGTCCACAGACGTATGCGCTGAAGACCGACCTGCTCGCACCCCAAAAGCCGGCGGACAAGTCTTTTGAAGAGCTCAGCCAGCTGATCAGTGAGCATCTCAAGCTGGTGAGTAGCGTACACATGGCCCGGCACCGGTTCTACTCTCACCGGCATCGGGAGGGACAAAACGTCTCGGATTTCGTGGCGGAACTGCGGCGCTTGGCCAATCTCTAAGTTCTCCGATGCCTGCAGGGGGGAGATGTTAAGGGACTTTTTCCATCAAGGGCGTTAATCATGCCGGCATTTTCAGGAAGCTCAAAGACTAAGGACTTGACTTTAGAAGTTGATAGCTCAGACCTTTATGGCAGGGGAAGGGGAGACCAAGCTAATTTACGCGGCAGCTCTGGTCCAAACGTGGCGACGGACCAGGGAGTTAACGTGGTGAACGCGGCTCGGGACCCCGCAGGCAGGCAAGGGCATTTCGAAACCGCCCAGGCAGCAACAGGCTCTAGGGTGGGCCTGCAACAAGGACAATGGAAAGGGGATCGGCAATTCACGCCATCTCGAGGAACAATGCGTCCCACGACGGAACCATTAACACCCACCATCAGAGTGCTGAGAAACAGCCAAATGGGCAATCAGAGAGGAATGCCTGGTAATAGTCCTTTTGTTAACAGCAATCTCAATCTCAGCTCATGCTGGAGGTGCGGGGGTAGACACACTGCGAAAAGCTGCAGGTTCCAGCAATATACCTGAAGGATTTGTAATGTCAGTGGACACTTGGCCAGGATGTGCAAAAAGGCAGTAGCGAGGCTAATCTGCGAGACAGAGGAACCAGACGAGGGGTTTGCAATGCAGGATGAGGCCTGGGGTAAAGCCATGGATGCTGAAGTTCAGCGGGTACACGTGGCTGACGTCCACAGCTCATACACTAAAACGCCACCCATGATGATGAAAGTCTTACTGAATGGCATCCCGGTGCACATGGAGCTGGATACGGGAGCTAGCCAGTCCCTCATGAGCGCCCAACAATTTGAGAGACTATGGTCACACAGAGCTAGCAGGCCCAAACTGGAACGCATTGAGACGCAGCTACGGACGTACACCAAAGAGATCGTCCCAGTGCTGGGCAGTGCAAACCTGGTGGTAACACATAATGGATCACAGAACCGGCTGCCACTCTGGGTCGTTCCGGGAAATGGCTCCGCGCTTTTGGGGAGGAGTTGGCTAGCTGAGATGAATTGGAAATGGGGGAATGTGCACGCCATTTCATCCGTGGAGCGAAGTTCATGCTCACAGGTATTGCAAAAATTCGGGTCACTGTTTCACCCTGGTGTCAGAACGTTCAAGGGCACTAAAGTAGTGAAACGCATCACTCCAGACGCCAGACCAGTGCACCACAAAGCCAGAGCGGTGCCGTATGTGATGCGTGAGAAAATTGAAAGTGAACTGGACAGGCTGCTCAGAGAGGGCATAATTTCGGCCGTTGAATTCAGTGACTGGGCAAGTCCCATCGTTCCCGTCCTCAAAGCAGACGGCTCGGTCAGGATCTGTGGCGACTACAAAGCCACCATCAACCGAGTGTTGCTGCAAGACCAATACCCGCTCCCGAGAGCGGAGGACCTTTTTGCCACGCTGGCAGGTGGCAAGCTGTTCACGAAGTTGGACCTCACTTCGGCCTACATGACACAGGAACTGGCTGAATAATCCAAGCTATTGACCACCATCACGACACACAAGGGATTATTTGTCTACAACAGGTGTCCGTTTGGCATTCGTTCGGCAGCAGCTATCTTTCAGAGAAACATGGAAAGCTTGCTCAAATCCATTCCTGGAACGATCGTATTCCAAGACGACATCCTAATAATGGGTCGAGACACTGAGGAACACCTCCACAACCTGGAGGAGGTGTTATGTCGATTGGATCGGGTGGGCTTGCGGCTGAAAAAGGCCAAGTGTGTGTTTTTGGCCCCAGAGGTTGAGTTTTTGGGCAGGAGGGTTGCCGCAGACGGGATCCGGCCCACTGAATCAAAAACGGAGGCGATCTGCCGGGCGCCCAGGCCCAGCAACACATCGAAGCTATGATCATTCCTGGAACTTTTGAACTATTTTGGGAACTCTCTGCTGAACTTAAGCACATGGTTGGAGCCGTTACACATGCTCCTCCGTGAAGGTTGTGAATGGTTTTGGGGGGAATGTCAAGAACGGGCTTACAATAAGGCGAGGAACCTGCTGTGTTCCAACAAACTGTTGACTTTGTATGACGCCTGTAAAAATCTGGTTTTAACATGCGACGCGTCATCCGACGGGGTTGGGTGTGTGTTGCAGGGTAACGATGACGGCCGACTCCAACCGGTGGCTTACGCCTCCAGGTCGCTCTCCCAGGCAGAGCGTGGATACAGCATGGTCGAGAAGGAGGCACTCGCGTGTGTGTACGGTGTGAAAAAGATGCACCAGTACCTTTTTGGTAGACAGTTCCAGCTAGAGACGGACCACAAGCCGTTAACATCCCTGTTGTCCGACAGCAAGGCTGTCAACGCCAATGCGTCAGCTCGCATACAGCGCTGGGCCCTCACGCTGGCTGCGTATGACTACACCATACGGCACCGGCCAGGCACCGAAAATTGCGCTGACGCGCTCAGCAGGCTCCCATTGGCCACCACTGAGGGGGCGTCGGAGCAAAGCGCTGAGATGGTCATGGCCGTTGAGGCTTTTGACATTGCGGGCTCCCCCATCACAGCCCGCCAGATCAAACTCTGGACCAACAGAGATCCCCTCCTATCCATGATAAAGAAATGTGTCCTGACTGGGGATTGGGTGCCCACACACAGGGCGTGCCCCGAGTAAGTCAAGCCATTTCAGAGACGGATGGGTGAGCTCTCCATCCAAGCCGACTGCCTGCTATGGGGCAGCCGGGTAGTCATGCCCCAGAAAGGAAGGGAAGCGTTCATCAGGGAACTCCACAGCGAGCACCCTGTCATCGTGTTAATGAAGGCCATTGCCCAGTCACATGTATGGTGGCCAGGGATTGACTCAGACCTGGAACACTGGGTTCGCAGGTGCACGACGTGTGCCCAGCTGGGCAATGCCCCCAGGGAGGCCCCACTCAGCCCGTGGCCCTGGCCCATCAGACCATGGTCACGTATTCACGTAGACTATGCGGGCCCGTTCATGGGGAAAATGTTCCTGATCGTTGTCGATACATACTCGAAGTGGATCGAGTGCATCATATTGAACTCGTGCACGACATCCATCACCGTGGAGTCTGTGTACGGTTTTCGCAACCCATGGCTCGCCGGACATCCTGGTCAGCGACAATGGCCCGTGTTTCACCAGCCATGAATTCCAGGAGTATCAATGGTATCAAGCACGTCCGGACAGCGCCATTCAAGCCGGCTTCCAATGGCCAGGCGGAGCAGGCGGTCCAAGTCATAAAACAGGGCATGCTACGAATCCAAGGACCCTCCCTTCAGTACCGCCTATCGCACCTCCTGCTGGCCTACAGGTCCCACCTGCACTCGCTCACGGGAGTCCCACCAGCGGAACTCCTCATGAAACGCACACTCAAGACGCGGCTATCCCTCATTCACCCAGCCCTGGCAGACATTGTTGAGGGCAAGCGCCAGTTCCAAACTGAGCTCCATGATCGAAACGCAAGGGGGAGATGTATAGAAATAGATGACCCGGTATTTGTTCTTAACCATGCTTTGGGACCCAAGTGGCTTGAGGGCACAGTAATTGGCAAAGAAGGAAAGAGAGTCATGGTGGTCCGACTAAACAATGGGCAGATATGCCGCAAACACTTGGACCAAGTAAAGAAAAGGTTCAGCATAGACACGGAGGAACCTGAAGAGCATGAGATGTCACCCACACCACTGCCAGCGGATGAGCAACAAAGACAGCCCTCAGCATGTACAGTCCTTGCGGCCAGCCCGGACAGGCCGGAATCACCTCAAGTGACAGAGACACGTGCTGAGGCTCAGTCACCAGAGCCACAACTGCGGCGCTCCACGAGAGAGCGCCGACCACCCGATAGACTTAACCTCTGAAACAAAAAGACTTAAGGGGGAGGTGATGTCATGTATTTCACCATCTTGCAATGACAGTCATGTAACTGTAACTCATGTACACTGTACCTGAACCTAGAAATACACACCCTGACCACAGGGGGTGAACTTGCGGGAGACACTCCTCACCTGGGTTTCCAGGTATAAAAGGGAAGGTCCCACCCAGGGTCCACACTCCTTGGTCCCGGCAATAAAGGTGAAGGTCACAGAGTGACCGTGTCCGATATATCCATGCCCCGTGAGAGTTTGTAGTAAGGTGCAGGGATACTACAGTCAGCTCTGATATCAACTGTGCCGTTTGACTTACAGGCGGGTACTTGTGCCCTGTTACTGGACATTGAAGGGTTAGTATTGGTACTCACCGGTGCTGCCTGAGACTGCGGCACGGGCTGTTTGCTTGCTGCACCCGGTGCATTGAGAGATAGCGACAGTGTTGGAGGTTGCTCCTCTGGCTCAGGCTGATTCCAGTGTCTGGCATTATACACAGCTTTAGTAGGAGACTGCACAAGACACAAAAACATAGCATTAGAAAGATGGCTTTGGATTTTAATTATACATCAGATCAGGCTAGCCTGAATCACAGCAAGAAGCATCCACCTACTGGCTTATTCCCAGTCACTTCGATGCCACTTGAGTCCCAAAACATGTAACAACTTCAACTTGAGTGCCCCAACTCCCTGGCTCAAAATAAATTCAGTAAAAAGGAATGTGTGCAGAGTTCTACAACGGGCACTATTTGGGGAACAGAGTGGCTATGTGCGCAGCAGCTGAATCCATTTAGGTAGTTCCCTTGTGCAGAAATTTCACGCTTTGTGCCAAGTAAAGGGCCATTTGCATTTGAAGAGTCCCCATTGAATACATGTTCTCCGGTTGTAAATCCACTCGTTGGGACTTTGTCGTAATTGGGGCTTCGCACTGTGAGGGATATTTTCTGTATGTGTGTGCATTCAAAGGGACCTCGCACAGTATTTCACATCTCAAAACTTCAGCAAGAGCCTGGTGTGTTTCCACCAACACGACCAGCCAGAAGCTGCTCACAATGCACTGCAACTGACCCCACCTGAATTCTATATCAGTAATATCACCTCTGGTACCTGAACAAGCTTCATCTCTCAAACAGCTTGTATTTATATAGTGCCTTTAACATAGTAAAACGTCCAAAGGCGCTTCACAGGAGCGTTATAAAACAAAAAAATTGACACCAAGTCATACAAGGAGAAATTAGGGCAGATGACCAAAGGTTTGGTCAAAGAGGTAGGTTTTAAGGAGCTTCTTCGAGAAAGAGATAGAGAGGCGGAGAGGTTTAGGGAGGGAATTCTAGAACTTAGGGCCTAGGCAACAGAAGGCACAGCCAGCAATGGTTCAGCGATTAAAACTGGAGATGGTCAATTTGCCAGAATTAGAGGAGCGCAGCTATCTGAGGGCTGAGGGGCTGGAGGAGGTTACAGAGATAGGAAGGGGCGAAGATGTGAAGGGATATGAAAACAAGGATGAGAATTTTAAAATGGAGACATTGGTTAACCGGGAGCCAATGTAGGTCAGCGAGCCCTAAACTACTGCCCTGAAACTACAGGAAGTTCAATCACAGTTCAAGGGGCAATGGGCTCAGGAATAAATGAAGCTCATTTCTCAAATCTATGACAACAAAAGCCCGGGGACAGCAAATTTCCATACAAGGACATTGCGGCAACAGTTGTGACAGCTACGCAGTCAGGAATAAGTGACTGCAGCAAAGCTGTGACGACACTGGTTACTTTGCAAGTTTACAGGTTTGTAATGCAGCACTGCAAGTCTCACTGACACTTTTATATTCAAGTTACAAAGGGACATTGATAGATTGTGACTGATGGAGTTCAATGTGGGAAGTGTGAGGTCATCCACTTTGGACCCAAGAAAAACAGATCAGAATATTTTCTAAATACGGAGATGCTCGGGACTGTGGATGAGCCGAGATATTTAGGGGTCAATGTACAGAAATCACTAACTAGTGAACAGGTACAAAAATAATTTAAAAGACTAATGGACTGTTAGCCTTCATCTCAAGGGAGCTGGAAGCAATGTTAGTTATATAAAGCTATATACCCCATCAGGAGTACTTTGTTCAGCTCTGGGCACCACATCACGGGGAGGAGAGGGAGCAGCGCTCGTTCACCAGAATCCCAGGGCTCAAAGGGTTAAGTTATGAAGACAGACTGCGCTTGTATTCCGTCGGGTATAGAAGATTAAGAGATGATCTGATTGAGTTGTTTAAGACGATTAAAGGATTTGATAGGGTAGATAGAGAAACTATTTCCTCTGGTGGGGGTGGGTGGCTCCAGAACAAAGAGGCGTAACATTAAAATGAGAGCCAGGCCGTTCTGGGTGATGTCAGGAAGCACTTCTTCACAAAAAGGGCAGTGGGAATCTGCGACTCTCTCCCAAAAAGCTCTTGAGGCTGGAGAGGCCAATTGAACATTTTAAAAGTACCATCGATAGATTGTTAGGCAAGGGTATTAAGGGATGTGGATACAAGGCCGTCAAATGGAGTTAGGATACAGATGAGCCGTGATCTAATTAAATGGCGGAACAGGCTCGAGAGGCTGAAAGGCCTATAAAAAAAAACTACCATCATTCCCCACACCCCAAAATATAGCTTTTAACCAAGTATTAAATGGCCGCTGAATATTTTGAATCTAATTACAGAATTATTATTTTTTTTATTATTCGTTGCCAATCTTTCCAATTCTTTGTCAAATCACAAACGCCAGAGGTCACCTTGCACACATCAAGGATCACTCTGCGCCAATGCTCTTAGCCAAAAGGCCTAGAGCCACTGCACCGTTCCTGGAAGTACTGCAATACCAGGTTCGTGCCATGGAGGTGGATGGGTCAGGCCCCCCACACACCTCCGTGGACGTGGATGGGTCAAGCCACCCCACCCACCTCCTATTTCCAAAAAGCATAGGAGAATCACCTTCCTGATCCAGGGAGAACCACGTTGGGGTCATGGTTACTCCCCTGTCAGGTCAGTTACGCATGATCTTAGCCAAAAGGCCGAGAATCTAATTACAGAATTATACGACAGAGGCGCATATCATGCCTGTGCCGGCTTCTTTGGAAGAGCGATCCAATTAGTTCCACACCGCCTGCTCTTTCCCCCATATACCTGTAAATGTCTCCCCTTCAACTATTTATCCAATTCCTGTTTGAAAGTTACTATTGAACCTGCTCCCAATGCCCTTTCAGGCAGCGCGTTCCCGACCACAACAACTCGCTGCGTAACCCCCGCCCCCTGCCGAGATTTTGTGACAATTATCTTAAATCTGTGTCCTCTGGTTACCGACCCTCCTGCCAGTAGAAACAGTTTCTCCCTATACCAAAACTTCATACAAATTTAAACATCTTTATTAAATCTCCCCTTAACCTTCTCTGCTTGGAGAACAATCCCAGCTTCTCCACATAAATAAAGTCCCTCATCCCCAGTACCTTTCTAGTAAACCTTCCCTGCACCCTCTCCAAGGCCTTGACATCTTCCCTAAAGTACAGTGCCCAAGAATGGACACAATACTCCAGGCTGAGACCTAACCAGTGATTTATAAAGGTTTGGCATAACTTCCTTGTTTTTGTACTCTAAGCGCCTATTTATAAAGCCCAGGCTCCTGTGTGCTATTCCAACAGTCTTCTGAACTGTCCTGTCACCTTCAAAGATTGAATGCATTGCATGAATCTCCAGAATCAGCTCTACACTTGCTCATATTTTGCATAGGTTTAGGACCAGACTCATCCTTTGTGTGGCTCCGTGTAATCTGCATGCAGTAATTTGACCAGATTGTCTACAAGCAAAATCTGAAATGTCTTTGAGGAAATAAATTGGTTTAAGACTGACATGACCTGCTTATTAATGTGCCATTAGTTACAATCAAGGATTCCAATCTGAATTTGCTGATCTGTTGGAACATTACTCCAACAACAAAGGCCACTGCTTCTCCATTTTCAGAAACACAGATGGAATCATAGAATGTGATCCCAAAAAACTGATGGAATTCATAGAATGATACAGCACAGGATTCGGCCCATCATGCCTGTTCCAGCTCTTTGAAAGAGTCATCCAATTAATCCCACTTCCCTATAGCCCTGTAAATATCGTCCCTTCAAGTACGTATCCAATTCTCTTTTGAAAGTTACTATTGAATCTGCTTCCCCCACCCGCAGGCAGGCAGGCACTCCCGATCACAACAACTCGCGGTGTAAAAAAGGTTTCATGTCACCCCTGGTTCGTTTGCCAATTACCGTTAATCTTTGCCTCTGGTTAAACGGCCCTTCTGCCACTGGAAACAGGGACGAAGGGCTGAATGGCCTCCTTCTGTGCTGTAAGTTTCTATGATTCTATGAACCACTAACAATAAGATTAATTGGCCATTCACCTCATTGCTGTGTGGGAAGATCGTGTGTACTAAATATCTGCCACATTTACAGTCACAAGAACAGCATTTCAAAATCAGTCATTTTATGTTAAGCACTCTGGTCATTAATTGAACTTTAGACAAAGTATAGCTTGAAGAGGCTAGCATTCCTTTGCTGGCCCAAGCTCTGCAGAGTCTTGATGTAAGTTAGCAGATATTTAGCTGGGTCTATTGTGGAATGTGTGTTACTGCAATAATATTTTGGATGAGCACTGTTGTCTGCTAATAAGGCGAATTTCTGCACAGCCATAGTGCTGCAGAATGAATCTCTCAGCCTTTCAGAAACTGGGCCTCCACACTGCCACCTTGCTGATGGCAAGGTGCGTGCAAGCTTGCGTTTTCGGTTTCCAAAATTTCAGCCCATCACCATCTGTTGTGACAAGGTCAGATGTTTGCCTGAGGGACCAGTGGTAATTGACAGGAAAATGCAGCCGGTTTCACCCTGTCACAAGGCACAGCTCCAGCACTGCCATGTCCATTTGTCACACTGTCAGGGGCTGCTGGTAGAATGGAGCAATGTACATCAGCCAAACCTCATCACAATCCGGCATCGGACCATTCTGACAGCTTTTCTAGAGACAGTATTCCCTTAGGTCAACTCATACAAAGACATAATTGGGCCTATTTTGGTCACAAATGAGAACCATTACCTCCCTACACACACGTGAAGCACTAGCAGAGATTTACACGCAAATTATCTCAATGTAAATTGTTCTTTCAACAGGGGATACAAATTAAATGAGCCAAACACCGCTGGAGACAGAACAAGCAGACGGACAGAGCTATCTGCGAGCAAACCTACAGCACAGAAAGCTTATCATGGAGACTTTGCAATTACACAACAGAATTCACTTTTTGTTTTGCATTTCTTTGCTTTTTAGACATTTTTACATATCAGTTTTAATTTATGTACTAATTCCAAAAAAGAACTTGGACCAGAAGTGAATTGGTTAGCTTTCACTTTTCACCGAGCACCAGGGCCTACAATATGCCTGCCAACATTCAGAAGAATTATTTTAACAGGGAGGGGCAGTAAATAAACCCAGGTTAGGTTGCAGGGGTAGACAGGGCTGTTTGTTGGAGAAATTTAGCACCTGGGATTTATTTGGCCATTTGCCAAGTGAGTGCGTCAGGTTTGGATCCTGACAATATCTAATCATTCAAAGCATAGTACGATACAGGGCTACGGGGAGAGAACAGAGCAGTGGGATTAGCTCAAATTGTTCAAGCAAACAGCCAGCACTGATGTGGGCCAAATGGCCTCTCGCACTGGAAACTGCCAGCTGATAGCCAATTGAAATTTGTCATGCTCCAGAAGTAGCGAGCTCTGCACTTATACGGCTTTCTCTGACACACTGCAGAGATACTTCATTCAATCACCACATATACTGACGAGCACATAGAACAGATACAGCGAGGATGGAATTACAAGACTGCAACTCCTCTCAAATGGTCCAATTTTTACGGTTATGGTTAAGACAAAGGAAAATACATGTTTAACAAGCATCTCCACTCCCTGAAAGCCCTCTTCCCCTCCCATGAAAATACGATGAAACTTGAAACAAACTTTGCATCCCTGTGTATCATTTGCAAGACACGGTGTTTTAATGACATTGCCTGATCAGTGCCAACTCTTCCAGCTCTGGCCACACACAAACCAACAGTAACACTTGGCATCGGGCTAACCAAAGTTGCAACACAATTCTCACGTATCCAAGGTTGAGCATTAACACCAAAGCAGGTTAGATTAACTGTGAAACATAGACAGTCGTTCAACGAATAACTTCACTGTAAATGGTCAACTATCAAAATGTCATCAAAAGAACAGGACTGAATCTTGCCGGTGATGAAGAGGACATTTACACACCAAGAATATCTCCAGTAGCATGATGCAATAACATGGCGAGTTACTACAGTACCTGACTACTCTGCCAGTGAATATTTTGGGCAGAGGCTATACTTTTACACACAATTTTGCTGAGCCACATGTACTCAATAGGGTCAAATTTCTCAATCATTTCCTTCAATGAGCAATGTAAGGCTCTTTGCCCTGCAAGTGGACTCTGACATTCTCAGCCAGAAAATAAATAGGACAGTCTCGTCTGCTTCCAGCTGTCCCAGCAGGTGTAACTGAATGTATTACTCTTCAAGATACTCATCCAATTTCACTGTGGAGATCTAGGCTACTTGCCAATTCAACACCCCTTAGTGGGGCCCTTCTAAAAGCCAGTCAGCTTCTCAGCTAATGCTTTTATACCCCACCTGAATCTGTATCTTTCACCAATTACCCGCTGCTCACTCTCCTCCTGCCCAAATTTTTAAAACTTTGTTCCTGGCATGTGGGCGTCGATGGCAAGGCCGGCATTTATTGCCCATCCCTAATTGCCTGAGCAGGTGGTGGTGAGCCGCCTTCTTGAACCGCTGCAGTCCGTGTGGTGACTCCCATAGTGCTGTTAGGGAGGGAGCTCCAGGATTGTGACCCAACAACGATGAAGGAACGGCCGATATATTTCCAAGTCAGGATGGTGTGTGACTGGGAGGGGAACGTGGAGGTGGTGTTCCCATGCACCTGCTGCCCTTGTCCTTCTAGGTGGTAGAGGTCGTGGGTTTTGGAGCTGCTGAAGAAGCCTTGGCGAGTTGCTGCAGTGCATCTTGTAGATGGTACACACTGCAGCCACGGTGCGCCGGTGGTGGAGGGAGTGAATGTTGAAGGTGGTGGATGGGGAGCCAATCAAACGGCTGCTTTGTCCTGGATGGTGTCGAGCTTCTTGAGTGTTGTTGGAGCTGCACTCATCCAGGCAAGTGGAGAGTATTCCATCACACTCCTGACTTGTGCCTTGTAGATGGTGGAAAGTCTTTGGGGAGTCAGGAGGTGAGACACACGCCGCAGAATACCCAGCCTCTGACCTGCTCTTGTAGCCACAGTATTTATGTGGCTGGTCCAGTTAAGTTTCTGGTCAATGGCGACCCCCAGGATGTTGATGGTGGGGGATTCGGTGATGGGAATGCCATTGAATGTCAAGGGGAGGTGGTTAGACTCTTGCTTGTTGGAGATGGTCATTACCTGGCACTTGTGGCGCGATCATTACTTGCTACTCATCAGCCCAAGTCTGATCATCAGGTCTGGACTGCTTCATTATCTGAGGAGTTGTGAATGGAACTGAACACTGTGCAGTCATCAGCGAACATCCCCACGTCTGACCTTATGATGGAGGGAAGGTCATTGATGAAGCAGCTGAAGATGGTTGGGCCCAGGACACTGCCCTGAGGAACTCTTGCAGCGATGTCCTGGGGCTGGGATGATTGACCTCCAACCACCACAACCATCTTCCTTTGTGCTAGGTATGATTCCAGCCAGTGGAGAGTTTTCCCCCTGATTCCCATTGACTTCAGTTTTACTCAGGCTCCTTGATGCCACATTCGGTCAAATGCTGCCTTGATGTCAAGGTCAGTCACTCTCACCTCACCTCACCTCTGGAATTCAGCTCTTTTGTCCATGTTTGGACCAAGGCTGTAATGGAGTCTGGAGCCGAGTGGTGCTGGCGGAACCCAAACTGAGCATCGATGAGCAGGTTATTGGTGAGTAAGTGTCGCTTGATAGCACTGTCGACGGCACCTTCCATCACTTTGCTGATGATTGAGTAGACTGATGGGGGGCAATTGTCCAGATTAGCCTCAGAATACCCACATATTCCAGTACATCCAATGGTCAGGATAAAAATCAGCTTAAAGTGCCTGATGTGCACGGCATGCAGTGCACTTACACACCATGGCACTAGGATAACCAGAAGAGAAGCTATTAAAATATCTTATTTTTGTAGGCATACCACAGTATTTCTGTTTGTAGAAATCTATTTATGTGCAGCCCGAGAGAGATTTAACATTTGGCATGGAAATGTTCCAGCAGCAGCCACTTACATAAAATACACACAACTGTGGGCACTCAATCATTAATTAATTTTAAAAATGTTCCTGCATCCCAGTAAGCATTTAATACTATAACTATCGAGCCATTTACTAATGGACTTTGTACACTTATCAATGTATTGCCTCTTTGTCAAGTACAAAACTCAAAACCCTCCACGGGATGTTGGCAGTGACTAAATGCAGCATGTGATCAATCCGACCTTCCTATCTGCAGGTGGAGATTATAGAGTTTGCTCAAGTGCCAAGTACTGCTCCATAGTAATATTTCCCGTGCTTTGAAATAAAGTAATGATCCAGGTATTTGATTCATCGGGCTCCAAACACCATGTACATTATAGCATCCCAATCAAATTGGCACAGTCCATACAGCAAGTTTCACCAAGTATTATTCCATCCCCTCATCACAAAGTGTAATCTAACCAACTGTGGATTGACCCTATATCTTGGAGGAGAGATATATTTATATTTGTTCTTGCACTGTGAGGGACACTGGTAAGGCAGTACTTACTGTCCATGCAGAGTTGTCCTGGGGATGCTGTGGGACTGGAGACGTGTAGGCCAGACTGGTTCCTCCCTCCCTGAAGGACATCAGTCAACCAGTTTATTAAAAAAATAAATCTGGAAGCTTTCATGGTCCCCAAATTACCAGGCGTTAAATTAAATTTCATAATGGTGAGATATGAATTTACGTACTTGGGAACTAGTCCAACACCATAAACACTCGACTAACACATGCACTCACCTTTCCAACAATGTTGGAAATCCAATAAACCCACTGTACGGACCCATTGAGCAATTCTGGATTAAAGCTGGAAACACACGAGAACATTACCCTGAAGGCTCCTTCTCCAGCGGATGAGGTTTAACAATTACCAGTTTTACTGCATCGAAACAGAAACCAACTACAGTATAGAATACAAAGGTTCAAAGCGTGCCTTGGGAACTATGAAGGCTAATCCACTCCGACAGCATCAAGCAGCTTTTTGTTTGCATACCAGCACAACGTTTGTTGGCAGGACCACACTGGCCTTTATTCAGGCAGTGCAGAGCTCAATCTGCCACAGTTTGAAGCAGTCTGAAGTTAAACTCATTCACATGATCAACACACTAGAGCAACAGCCGGGCTCCTCAATGCCATTCCCTCTAGTTGCCAATTTCAAAAAGGTCATCGCTGAAGGTCTCAACAACCAGTTGCTTCTTAACCGTTGCTCCTCCCCCTTCCTCCAGCACAGATCCAATTACGCTGCAGCGCTGGGCTCTGGGGAGGTCACCAGCTCCATCAGCTGGGCATTGATGAGCAACAAATGATTAAGGATTTAAAAACACCAGGAAACTGCAACAAACAACAAGCCCACCATCAATGTAAGTTTTCATCATGTATTTCACGGTCAGTAGCAGTGGACCCAGGAAAGAATGGGGCAGGGTAGCAATCTATTCTTCTGACCTAGCATGTGAAAGAACACAGCCAGTGGGCACAGCATTAGAAAAATAGAAGCAGGCTTCCCATAGGCCAGGTGGAATGTCATCGTTGGGTTGTGAATCATACGGACTTGTCCCGTTGCAAGGTCCTTGGTACCTCGTGCCCTGGAATAGTCAGCTCACGTGATCCTTGCGATGTGGTGGATACGATCTTTCCACTGATGGTTGGAGCAGACATGTGCGATACAGTAACATTGCTTGCCTGGTACTATCAGAGCTGATGTACAGAGCCCCGTGATCGGCTCTCCATGCACCATTCAGCAGGTAGCTCCCAGCTGTGAAATGTCATTACACGTACCTTGGCCTTGGAGAAGATCGAGCGTTTAAATATTTAACATGAAAAGGCATCAGATTACTTATAACTTCAGATACATACAGAGGAACTGACTAACTTTAGACGAGGTCCTCGAGGCTCCATGGTACATACCTGTGCAGCCAAGCGAGACACAAAGTTTGAACATTCCTGGTGTAAATGAGCACTTGGTACTAACTGGGCCTGGAGGAGGAGGTCATCTTGTGGCACATTCAACCAATCAGTGGTCTGCAATTCTTACCCGTTTAGGACCATGGAAGATTTTCCTTGTATTCTCCTTGGCTTTCTCCTGTCTGTTCATTGGTTTTCTACCAGTATCGGAAAAGATGGGATTTGACTCGTCACCGAATTCCAGCGGATCTGAAAATGAGTGAAAAATCGCTGGAGTCAACATGCATAACACACTGAATCCTCACTCAACGAGCGGTATCAATCTCATCCACAATCTAATGCGGTAAAATACAGTAATGTACGGTGCCAGCACTGTCAAACCTTGGGCACTGATCATTACAAATATCCATTTCAATATAGTTATGCAGTTACTCATTAGCAGTAATAATAACTCCTTCACTTTCCGCACCAGTCATTTATTTTGTTTTCAAAGGGGGGTTGACACCAAATGCTGCTTTAGTGAAGACTTGAATCACCAGGATAGGAATAGTCAGAGGTAGGCCAGCACGGAACGAATGGCCTCCTCGGTTTCCTATGGTCCTGAGTTCGAGATATTCTGCACCGAACAGGAAACCCTCTCAAGGGCTGTGATAAAACAATTCTTCACTTGGTAACAATACAAACAGCAAGTTGGTGTCCATTTCAGCCATTTAAAAAGGTTAAATGTAGGCTGATTACTGAAACTGCTCACTTTTATGTGATATTGTAAGGTGTGTCACAGAGCACTAAAAGCAAACTCCCAACAGGTGCAAAACTGTTAAATTGCAACTTTCACGAGCTATTCCATGCGTCTCTCTCTCTCCACGCCCCACAGTTACAACAGAAGCTGAAAATAAGTTTGAAAAGTTTTCAACAGCCAAGCTCAGCATTGCGTGCAAGGCACATGCCAGGTTGCCCAGTGCTGGACAGGCTGTGCACTTGCTTATGCTGATTAACTGTTTTCAAGGAAAGTAAGGAAATGATGCACCAAGATGTTGGAAACACTATCCCACAAATTTCTACAGTCCTGCCCAGATAGCGAGACGCTGCCACACTGTCAACTAGCCTGCACCTCTCGCACAGTCCATGCCAGATCTGCCCTTCCCCAAACACACAACCAGGCTCGCTATACCCCTTCCCCAAACACACAACCTGGCTCGCTATACCCCTTCTCCCAAACACACAACCTGGCTCGCTATACCCCTTCCCCAAACACACAACCTGGTTCGGTATACCCCTTCTCCCAAACACACAACCTGGCTCGCTATACCCCTTCCCCAAACACACAACCTGGTTCGGTATACCCTTCTCCCAAACACACAACCAGGCTCGCTATACTTCTCCTTCCCCAAACATACAACCAGGCTCGCTATACCCCTTCTCCAAACACACAACCTGGCTCGCTATACCCCTTCCCCAAACACACAACCTGGCTCGCTATACCCCTTCCCCAAACACACAACCTGGCTCGCTATACCCCTTCTCCCAAACACACAACCAGGCTCGCTATACCCCTTCCCCAAACACACAACCAGGCTCGCTATACCCCTTCCCCAAACACACAACCAGGCTCGCTATACCCCTTCCCCAAACTCACAACCAGGCTCGCTATACCCCTTCCCCAAACACACAACCAGGCTCGCTATACCCCTTCCCCAAACTCACAACCTGGCTCGCTATACCCCTTCCCCAAACACACAACCAGGCTCGCTATACCCCTTCCCCAAACACACAACCAGGCTCGCTATACCCCTTCCCCAAACACACAACCAGGCTCGCTATACCCCTTCCCCAAACACACAACCAGACTCGCTATACCCCTTCCCCAAACACACAACCAGGCTCGCTATACCCCTTCCCCAAACACACAACCAGGCTCGCTATACCCCTTCCCCAAACACACAACCAGGCTCGCTATACCCCTTCCCCAAACACACAACCAGGCTCGCTATACCCCTTCCCCAAACACACAACCAGGCTCGCTATACCCCTTCCCCAAACACACAACCAGGCTCACTATACCCCTTCCCCCAAACAGATCAATTAATATCACTAAGTCTCCACCTTCAAAGTTATTTCCCGATGCCCAGACTAACGAAATGTGATGAGAATTCTCCTAGATTCCACACATTTGAAAGCAGATTAACTGCAGAGACTTGCTCACATAATCTAGGCCGATATCTCTGTGCAGTACTGGGTGAGTGCTGCACTCTCACAGGTGCCACCTTTCGGATGATATATTAAGCTGAAGCCCGGTCAGCCCTCTCAGGTGGACATACTGGGTATGGTAGCACAGTGGTTTTGTTACGGGACTAGTAATCCAGAAGCCTGGACTAATGATCCAGAGACGCAAGTTCAAATCCCATCACGGCAGCTGGGGAATTTGAATTAATAAATCTGGAATAAAGCGCTAGTGTCAGTAATGGTAACCGTGAAACGACCGGATTGTCGTATAAACCCATCTGGTTCACTAATGTCCTTTATGGAAGGAAATCTGCCGTCCTTACCCGGTCTGGCCTATACGTGACTCCAGACCCACAGCAATGTGATTGACTCTTAACTGCCCTCTGAAATGTCCCAGCGAGACACTCGGTTGCAACAAACTGCTACAAGAAACAATAATAAGAATAAAACCGGACATCGACCTCGGCACTGGCTTCAGGCACACCCAGCCCAGTCGACCATGCAACGTCCTCCTCACCAACATCTGGGGACTTGTGCCAACATTGGGAGAGCTGTCCCACAGACTGGTCAAGCAACAGCCTGACAGTCATACTCACAGAATCATAGCTTTCCGCCATCACCATCCCCTGGGTATGTCCTGTCCCACCGACACAGTGGGATACAGTCGGAGGGAGTGGCCCTGGGAGCCCTCAACATTGACTCCGGACCCCATTAATCAGTACTCCTCCATGTTGAACACCACTTGGGAGCAGCACTGAGAGTAGCAAGGACACAGAATGTACTCTGGGCGGGGGACTTCAATGTCCATCACCAAGAGTGGCTCGGTAACACCACTACTGACCGAGCTGGCCGAGTCCTGAAGGACATAGCTGCCAGACTGGGCCTGCGGCAGGTGGTGAGAGAACCAACACAAGGGAAAAACCTACTTGACCTGGTCCTCACCAATCTACCTGTCGCAGATACATCTGTCCATGACAGCAGTGGTAGCAGTGACCACCGTATAGTCCTTGTAGAGATGAAGTCCTGTCTACACAATGAGGACACCCTCCATCGCGTTGTGTGGCACTACCACCGTGCTAAATGGGATAGATTCAGAACAGATCTAGCAGCTCAAAACTGGGCCTCCATAAGGCGCAGTGGGCCATCAGCAGCAGCAGAATTGTATTCCACCGCAATCTGTAACCTCATGGCCCGGCATATCCCTCACACTAGAATTATCAAGCCAGGCGACTAATCCTGGTTCAATGAGGAGTGTAGAAGAGCATGCCAGTGCAGCACCAGGTGTACCTAAAAATGAGGTGCCACCCTGGGGAAGCTGCAACACAGGACTACATGCATGCTAAACAGCGGAAGTAGCATGCTATAGACAGAGCTAAGTGATCCCACAACCAACAGATCAAATCAAAGCTCTGCAGTCCTGCCACATCCAGTTGTGAATGGTGGTGGACAATTAAACAACTAACGGGAGAAGGAGGCTCCACGAACATCCCATCCTCAATGATGGCGGAGCCCAGCACGCGAGTGCAAAAGACAAAGCAGAAGCGTTTATAACTATCTTCAGCCAGAAGTGCTGAGTGGATCCATATCGACCTCCTCCTGAGGTCCCCACCATCACAGAAGCCAGTCTTCAGCCAATTCGATTCACTCCACGTGATATCAAGAAACGGCTGAGTGCACTGGATACAGCAAAGGCTATGGGCCCCGGCAACATCCCAGCTGTCATGCGGAAGATCTGTGCTCCAGAACTCGCCGTGCCACAACTACAAGTACAACTACAACACTGGCATCTATCGGCAATGTGGAAAACTGCCCAGGTATGTCCTGTCCACAAAAAGCAGGCATAATCCAATCCATCGATTACCTCCCTCATCAATCTACTCTCAATCACCAAAGTGATGGAAGGTGTTGTCCACAGTGTTATCAAGTGGCACCAGCACACAGGAAGATGGTTGTGGCTGTTGGAGGTCAATCAGCCCAGCTCCAGGACATTGCTAAGTTCCTCAGGGCAGTGTCCTAGGCCCCAACCATCTTCAGCTGCTTCATCAATGACCTTCCCTCCATCATAAGGTCAGAAGTGGGGATGTTCGCTGATGACTGCACAGTGTTCAGTTCCATTCACAACTCCTCAGATAATGAAGCAGTCCGTGCCCACATGCAGCAAGACCTGGACAACATTCAGACTTGGGCGGTAAGTGGCAAGCAACAATCGCGCCACACAAGTGCCAGGCAATGACCATCTCCAACAAGTGAGAGTCTAACCACCTCCCCTTTGACATTCAACGGCATTACCATCACCGAATCCCCCACCATCACCATCCTGGGATCACCATTGACCAGAAACTTAACCGTACCAGCCACATAAATACTGTGGCAACAAGAGCAGGTCAGAGGCTGGGTATTCTGCGGCAAGTGTCTCATCTCCTGATTCCCCAAAGCCTTTCCACCATCTACAAGGCACAAGTCAGGAGTGTGATGGAATATTCTCCACTTGCCTGGATGGTGCAGCTCCAACAACACTTGAGAAGCTCGACACCATCCAGGACAAAGCAGCCGCTTGATTGGCTCCCCATCCCCCACCTTCAACATTCACTCCCTCCACCACCGGCGCACCGTGGCTGCAGTGTGTACCATCTACAAGATGCACTGCAGCAACTCGCCAAGGCTTCTTCAGCAGCACCTCCCAAACCCATGACCTCTACCACCTAGAAGGACAAGGGCAGCAGGTGCATGGGAACACCATCACCTCCACGTTCCCCTCCCAGTCACACACCATCCTGACTTGGAAATATATCGGCCATTCCTTCATCGTCGCTGGGTCAAAATCCTGGAACTCCCTCCCTAACAGCATTGTGGGAGCACCTTCACCACATGGACTGCAGCGGTTCAAGGCGGCTTCTGAAGGGCAATTAGGGATGGGCAATAAGTGTTGGTCTTGCCAGTGACACCCACATCCCAGGAACAAATAGGTGAGAATGTGGAACTCGCTACCACAGGGAGTGGTTGAAGTGAATAGTATAGATGCATTTATGGGGAGGCTAGACAAGGGAGAAGGAAATATATATCCTATATAATCCTATGTAACACGTGGATCCAGTGATATAGTCAAATTCACAAAAACATTTGGTCTTCTGATGTAGGTCAAGCCATAGTTTTCACTGCAGCTTTGCAATCCAACTTACTGTATTATTTGTAACGGATCTCAAAGCAGGTTTATACAAGGCTGCGAAGAATGTTGCACTCCATATCACTATGCCAAATCACAGTACATTCGACTAAATGTGCCAGGTCAAGGCGATCTGAACTTCATGGACTTGCTGATTAGTGAACTTTACTGCCGTGCAGTCTAAAATAATGTCAGGCTAATCAGGCGATCACCAGCAGCCTGTCTCACCAAACACTTGATGGTTACTGGAGATGTGTGTAATGGGACCACCTAGAAATTACTTTGGTTTTATTCAATCTTTGATTTATCACAAGACACTTATAGATGAGGGAGACAAGTTTGGCCCCTTCTCATTCACCCAAGAACGATCATCCACCCGGGAGCCCATGTTAACCACTCGGAAGAACTTCCTATCAGTCAGAAAGTTTCCTGTTACTACTTTCAACCAGCATCCCTTATTCTATTGTCAATTTATAGTTTAAAATAATTCAGGGGTTACCAATCTTTTATGTCTCCAGGAGCACCTCTCATTCCTTCAGTCAAGGCTGAAATTTCTCCCGTCTTTCCTCATAACTTAATCCGGAAGACTGGGAATCAAGCAGCTTAGCGTACAGCGGGGCCTCTTGTAGTGCATCAAAGAACATTGCGGCCATCTAAAGCACAACTGTGCTCTTTGCCCGCTCTCTATCAGGGATAATGGCCTATGTCCTACTGTACATTGAATGATGGAAGAATTTAGGGAGCGAGGAAAAAAACTAAAGGGTTGGACCTCAAAGGTAGTAATCCTCAAGTTACTACCGGTGCCACGTACTAATGAGTACAAGAATAGAAGGATAGAGAGGATGAACACGTGGCTGGAAAATTGGTGTAGGAGGGAGGGCTTTAAATTCTTGAGGCATTGGGACCGCTTCTGGGGGAGATGGGACCTGTACAAACCGGACAGGTTGCACCTCAACAGCACCGGGACCAATATCCTCGCGGGGAGTTTTGCTAGTGCTGTTGGGGAGAGTTTAAACTAGCTTGGCAGGGGGCTGGGAACCTGAGAATAAATTCAAAAGGGAAGGAAGTAAAACAGAAGTTGGATAGCAAGAATCTAGAAAGCGAATCTGTAAGACAGAGGAAACAGGGCTTAGCAGCATATAGTAAGCAAGGAGGTCTTCCTGTGCTGAATGGTATATACTTTAATGCAAGGAGTATAGCGAATAAGGCGGATGAGCTAAGAGCACAGGTAGACACTTGGGAGTATGGCATTATAGCCATTACAGAAACATGGCTGAAAGAGGGGCAGGTTTGGCAGATTAATATTCCTGGCCACAGGATTTTGAGACAAGATAGAGAGGGGGTAAACAGGTGGGGGAGGGGTTGGTTGCGGTACTGATTAAAGAAACTATTATAGCGGTGAGGAGGGATGATGTGTTATATCGGTCGAATTGAAAAATAAAAAAGGGGCGATCACACTGCTGGGATTGTATTATAGACCCCCAAACAGTGGGAGGGAGATAGAGAAGCAAATATGCTGTGGTCTAAAAACCATAGGGTAGTAATAGTAGGGGATTTTAACGATTCAAATATTGATTGGGACAAATTTAGTGTGAAGGGTATAGAGGGTGCAGAATTCTTGAAATGCATTCTAGTCAGTATAAAGCAAGCCCAACATGAGAGGGGCCGGTCTTGGATTTAGTTTTGGGGATTGAAGCTGGGCAGGTTGAAGGGGTATTAGTGGGGGAGCACTTGGGTACCAGTGACCATAATTCAGTCAGATTCAAGTTGGTTATGGATAAGGACAAGAAAAGGCCTGGAATAAAAGTTCTGAATTGGGGAAAAGCTAATTTTGCTAAGTTAAGGAGTGATTTGGCCATGGTGGACTGGAAACAGCTACTTGTGGGTAAATCAGTGTTGGAACAGTGGGAGGCATTCAAGGAGGAGATCCGAAAGGTTCAGGCCAAACATGTGCCTTTAAAGAAAAAGGCTGGGGAAAATAATTCTAGAGCCCCCTGGATGTCTAGGGACTTACAGGGGAGGATTAAGAAAAAAAGGGATGCTTATGTTACATAACTAAATACTTTAGAACCTTTAGATGAATATAGAAAGTTAAGAGGCAAAATTTAAAAAGATATTAGGAATGCTCAGAGAGAGCACGAGAAATTATTGGCCAGTAAAATTAAAGAAAACCCTGAGATGTTCTGTAAATATATTAAGAGTAAGAGGGTAACTAAGGAAAGGGTAGGGGCTATTAGAGACCATGAGGGTAATCTTTGTGTGGAGGCGGAAGATGTTGGTAGGGTTCTTAACGAATACTTTGCATCTGTTTTCACAAAGGAAAGGGGCAATGCAGATACTGCTATCGAGGAGGATTGTGATATTCTGGATGAAATAAATATACTGAGAGGGGAAGTATTAAGGGGTTTAGCAGCTTTGAAAGTAGAAAAGTCCCCAGACCCGGATGAAATGCATCCCAGGATGTTGACCGAAGTAAAGGAGGAAATAACAGAGGCCTTGACCATCATTTTCCAGTCCTCTTTGGATATGGGCATGGTGCCGGAGGATTGGAGGACTGCTAATGTAGTACCCTTATTTAAGAAGGGAGAAAGGGATAGGCCGAGTAATTACAGGCCTGTCAGCCGAACATCAGTGGTGGGAAAATTATTGGAAAAAATCCTGAAAGACAGGATAAATCTGCATTTGGACAGGCAAGGATTAATTAGGGACAGTCAGCACAGATTTGTTAAGGAAAGATCGTGTTTAACTAACCTGATTGAATTTTTTGAGGTAACCAGGAGGGTTGATGAGGGTAGTGTATACGATGTAGTATATATGGACTTTAGCAAAGCTTTTGATAAGGTACCACATGGTAGACTGTTCATGAAGGTTAAAGCCCATGGGATCCAGGGCCAAGTGGCAAGTTGGATCCAAAATTGGCTTGGAGGTAGGAAGCAAAGGGTAATGATTGATGGATGTTTTTGTGACTGGGAGGCTGTTTCCAGTGGGGTTCTGCAGGGCTCAGTACTGGGTCCTTTGCTTTTTGTGGTATATATCATCAACGATTTAGATTTGAATATAGGGAGTATGATTAAGAAGTTTGCAGACAACACTAAAATTGTCTGTGTGGTTGATAATGAAGAGGAAAGTCATGGACTGCAGGAAGATGGGCTGGTCAGGTGGGCAGAGCAGTGGCAAATGGAATTTAATTTAGAGAAGTGTGAGCTGATGCACTTTGGGAGGGCTAATAAGGAAAGGCCACTTAATAGTGTAGATGAACAAAGGGACCTTGGAGTGCTTGTCCACAGATCCCTGAAAGTAGCAGGCCAGGTGGATAAGGTGGTTAAGGCGGCATATGGTATGCTTGCCTTTATTGGCCAAGGCATAGAATATAAGAACAGGGAGGTTATGCTTAAATTGTATAATACTTTGGTTTGGCCACAGCTGGAGTACTGCGTGCAGTTCTGGTCGCCGTATTATAGGAAGGACGTGATTGCACTAGAGAGGGTGCAAAGGAGATTTACTAGGATGCTGCTTGGAATGGAGAATCTTAGTTATGAGGACAGATTGGATAGGTTGGGTTTGTTCTCATTGGAACAGAGGAGGTTGAGAGGAGACCTCATCGAGGTGTACAAAATATTGAGGGGCCTGGACATAATGGATAGTAAGGGTTTATTTCCATGATGGAGAGGGCTATTACGAGGGGGTATAGTTTTAAGGTGGTTGGTGGAAGGTTTAGAGGGGATTTGAGGGGGGGCTTCTTTACGCAGAGGGTTGTGGGGATCTGGAACTCGTTGCCTGGAAGAGTGGTGGATGCAGAAACCCTCACCACTATTAAGAGATGGTTGGATGGGCACTTAAAGTGCAGTAACCTGCAGGGTTACGGACCTAGAGCTGGTAATTGGGATTAGACGAGATGACCTTTTGTTGGTCGGCGCAGATATAATGGTAAGTACTGCAGGGAATAGAATACGGCCAGGGTGATCTCCTGGACTAGTGTCGATCGCCTGGATGGGTCGGAGAGGAATTTTCCCAGATTTTTTCTCCCTAAATTGGCCTGGGTTTTTAATCTGTTTTTTGCCTCTCCAAGGCGACCACATGGCTCCAGTTGGGGTAGAAACATAGAAACATAGAAAATAGGTGCAGGAGCAGGCCATTCAGCCCTTCTAGCCTGCACCGCCATTCAATGAGTTCATGGCTGAACATGAAACTTCAGTACCCCCTTCCTGCTTTCTCGCCATAACCCTTGATCCCCCGAGTAGTAAGGACTTCATCTAACTCCCTTTTGAATATATTTAGTGAATTGGCCTCAACTACTTTCTGTGGTAGAGAATTCCACAGGTTCACCACTCTCTGGGTGAAGAAGTTTCTCCTCATCTCGGTCCTAAATGGCTTACCCCTTATCCTCAGACTGTGACCCCTGGTTCTGGACTTGCCCAACATTGGGAACATTCTTCCTGCATCTAACCTGTCGAAACCCGTCAGAATTTTAAACGTTTCCATGAGGTCCCCTCTCATTCTTCTGAACTCCAGTGAATACAAGCCCAGTTGATCCAGTCTTTCTTGATAGGTCAGTCCCGCCATCCCGGGAATCAGTCTGGTGAATCTTCGCTGCACTCCCTCAATAGCAAGAATGTCCTTCCTCAAGTTAAGAGACCAAAACTGTACACAATACTCCAGGTGTGGCCTCACCAAGGCCCTGTACAACTGTAGCAACACCTCCCTGCCCCTGTATTCAAATCCCCTCGCTATGAAGGCCAACATGCCATTTGCTTTCTTAACCGCCTGCTGTACCTGCATGCCAACCTTCAATGACTGATGTACCATGACACCCAGGTCTCATTGCACCTTCCCTTTTCCTAATCTGTCACCATTCAGATAATAGTCTGTCTCTCTGTTTTTACCACCAAAGTGGATAACCTCACATTTATCCACATTATACTTCATCTGCCATGCATTTGCCCACTCACCTAACCTATCCAAGTCACTCTGCAGCCTAATAGCATCCTCCTCGCAGCTCACACTGCCACCCAACTTAGTGTCATCCGCAAATTTGGAGATACTGCATTTAATCCCCTCGTCTAAATCATTAATGTACAATGTAAACAGCTGGGGCCCCAGCACAGAACCTTGCGGCACCCCACTAGTCACTGCCTGCCATTCTGAAAAGTACCCGTTTACTCCTACTCTTTGCTTCCTGTCTGACAACCAGTTCTCAATCCACGTCAGCACACTACCCCCAATCCCATGTGCTTTAACTTTGCACATTAATCTCTTGTGTGGGACCTTGTCGAAAGCCTTCTGAAAGTCCAAATATACCACATCAACTGGTTCTCCTTTGTCCACTTTACTGGAAACATCCTCAAAAAATTCCAGAAGATTTGTCAAGCATGATTTCCCTTTCACAAATCCATGCTGACTTGGACCTATCATGTCACCATTTTCCAGATGCACTGCTATGACATCCTTAATAATTGATTCCATCATTTTACCCACTATTGAGGTCAGGCTGACCGGTCTATAATTCCCTGTTTTCTCTCTCCCTCCTTTTTTAAAAAGTGGGGTTACATTGGCTACCCTCCACTCCATAGGAACTGATCCAGAGTCAATGGAATGTTGGAAAATGACTGTCAATGCATCCGCTATTAAGTACTCTGGGATGCAGTCCATCAGGCCCTGGGGATTTATCGGCCTTCAATCCCATCAATTTCCCCAACACAGTGTTGTGGAGTGTAGATATTTTTAGTATAGGGGTGTCGCAGTTGTGTGGGGCGGACTGGTTGGGCTGGGTGCTCTTTGCCTTTCCGTCATTGTTCATGGGTTTGTATGTAACCTTCAGGGCTGCTGACGAAGGGCCGAAATGGCCTCCTTCTGCGCCGTAAATTTCTATGTTTCTATGAATGGTGGTATTTGATGGGGATCACCTTAACTGTGCAGTAACAACTTTCCTTCGGTGGAGGAAAAGTGCATGTTTTACATTGGGCTGGACTAATGTCCCAAACAATAATTTGCAAATGGGAGTGCTTCCTATTTGTCAGAATCTCATGGTGAAATGATGGCATGAATTCCTCAGACTGCATGTGGGCCTAAAACAGGTCTACAGCTGGATTCCAGAATAAGTCCAAAATAACTGGATGCCATCATTCACATCACTGCAAGGATGTCACCAGCAAGCAAGTACTGCAATTGAATGAAGGAAATCTCAAGGGTATAATTTCTGCTTGAATTATTCTTTTTAATCGGTATCTGAAGACTATACAAGAACATCAAATTACTTGCTCCCAAATTTTCAACCATTTTCTGGCTTTATGGAGACCCATCATTTGTGGAGTCACCTGGAGAATGGTTCCACTGACGTCACGTGACCAACATCATAGCCAGGTCTATACCCTGGCATTCCCCACCAACTCCATTGTGGGAGCACGGCCACAGGACTGCAGTGGTCAATACATTGCTGCGGATACCGCGAGGAAAAAGTAACATTCCTTTATTTATGGTAATAGCACAGGTAGGAACTGATATCTTTGGTAAGATGTAACATTGTGAATTTAGTGGGACACGTTTCTATTTTAAGACATTATATGAACTGTGTGGGTCACAGCACAAGAGAGCATGAGCACCCACCGACCCAAGTAAAACTCACCAGACCACGAACAAATACCAAAAACACCCTCGTTATACATTGTTCTAATTCAATGTGCTTTAACTGCCCAAGATGGCCCATGCATTTGAGTGCCTGGTCTATTGGACCTATTTGTTGAACCCATTTGCCTCATTGCCAAGTGTAAACCAGGCACGTGAGCTGTTGCAAACGGTGGAGTTACCACAGTCAAAATACTGTGAAATACCACCACTATAGGGATCAAACGTGTGGGTAAATCAGCTTTGGTTCAAAAATGTAAAACATGGTAAATGTGCTCAACTACCTGAGCCAGTGCCCAAACTTACAGCAGTGTAACCAGTGCTGAGGGCATGGAGCCACTGCAGTCCTCTCGGCACTGATTTGATAAGACATTGCGTGACACTAACTTTAGAGCTTAACATCAGTGTTTCAGTATGTTGTGTCATGCCACATGAAGAGCTATATTCTGGTTCATTTGTATGTGTTCTCTGGCACAACACTGCAGCAACTTAACAGGTGCTGGTAGTTTGACATAGTACAGAGCTCCATCACATGTAGAACAGTGTGGGATCATTTGGCTATGCATTTAGCATTAATCAGCTACATGGATATAATTCTGTACTAGGCAACTTTTACAGCAACTAGGTTAATTAACATAGTCTTTTCCCCCCCCTCAACTTGCTTTGTTATGCTCTGGATCCCCTATAATGAATATCTGTCTGGCAATTACTACCCCAGTATTTTGAGTATTTGTGAGCTCCACCGTTTACCAAGTGTAAGTTATAGATCAGCCATGATCTAATTGAATGGTGGCACAGGCTTGAGGGGCTGAGTGGCCTCCTGCGGAAATTCTATTTATAACTGGGCTTTCCCAGACTCTATCAAACCAGACTGGATTCAGCTACCCTGCAGCAAGCAGAACAAGTGGATTCAAATTCAATGCCAATGAAAAAGTAATTTCTGAGCAAAGTTCTGAGTGTTTGGTACAAGTGGTCACCCACCTGTATTGGTGCTGTCCTGAGACTGTGACTGGCTCCCTTGAGAGTCTCCCGTCGATTCAGAGCTGGACAGGAGTGCCACAATTTCACCCCTTCTAGTTGAAGCTTTTTTCTTGCGCCTGCCTTCTGATTCAGAGTCCTCGTCCTCATCGGAGCTCTCACTTAGATCATCAAAACCAAAGTACTTAATTTTATAGTTGGCGGCACCACCAGCAGATCGGAGGGCATCGTCCTCCCCCTCCTGTTCATCAAACCCAAAGAACTCCAGCTTCGCGTCCTTTTTGGATTTGGACTGGGTTGGCCGGAATCTGACCGCGGTCTTACCCGCCGCAGCTTCAGTTTTTTTCCGCAACCTTCCTGCTTCTCCCAGGTCAGCTGGACCGGTGGTGAACTCGTCCATGCTGCGGTCTGTGGTCTCCTGAAGGGTGACATTGCAAGGTGATAGATAAGATGAGGGCAAGGTGATGGTGTCTCTTGCAGTCCGAGTTGTAGGCGTCTTGCCGGTTGTCCCTGATGAAAGTTTGGTGTCTGGTTTAAGGCTGTCCTTGCTCAATGGGGGCTCAGCCGGTGGAGATTTCCCAGTGCCATCAATTATTTTATCAAAATTTGACGTGCCAGCACTTCCTGGTTTACCTTTATTTGAACGACAGTATGTCCTGCAGTTCAACCTGAGCGGCTGGGAGTCATTCTCCATCTCCTCCTCCTTGAAGCTCGGATGTTCTGCCCGCCCAAAAACTCCTCGGTTACCTTTTAGTTCCAGAGGCTTATCAGGATTTAAGGAAGTGCCTCCCTGTCTTCCCTGCCTGCAGTCAGAGGCCTCATTTTTGATACAGGGCATACGGCCAAGTCCACCAACCCATGGCTGGAATTCTGTCCTCTGAAGTATTTCAGAGGGGGACCCTGAGCTCTTCATGATCTCATCCCAACTATCCGAGGGCAATCCATCAATTTTAAAGTCAGCCAGCAGTGGACTGGGCGCCTTAGGTTTCTTTTCATGTTCAGTTGCATTCTTGTTCTTGGGAAAACTGTTTTTCTCAATTCCTTCTCTCAATGGATCTTGATGCTTCACCTCTGCAAAATAAAATAAAAGTTTAGAACAATTTTCAGTAAACTTTCTCAAACGTCAGTTCATATCAGAGCTTCCTCCTCCTCAATAGCAAATGCATTTTAACTCGACTGAAATTTCAAATTCCTCCTTGCCCCAATTCTTCTGCTGCGCAACATTTTATTCTATGGAGTTAATCTGTGGAGCATTTTACAAATGAATGCTCAGTATGCACACAGCCCAGTCCTGGTTGGAGTGCAGGAACTGGAATGAAGTTACCAGGCTGCAGCGCTTAAGCTGGGTATTGCTTCTTCCCATTCTTGCCAAAAAACAGCAAAATACATGTCTGAGCAAGTACCAGAAATCGCAAACGAGGTTAATGCCAAATGTTGGCTTGCATGCCACTTTTAAATCTTCAGGTTGACGGCCTTTACTAATTAAGCACCCACTGATAAAAAAGATCAACTTCATTTAGGAGTTAGTAAAAGATCAATTAGCAATCAAAACCACTTACCCCGTAATGCAAACAAAGTGTCTCACTCAGGACTAGAGAGACAAATAACTCGAGTAAAGAATCGTTCAGATACAGGAGGGATCAGGCAGGGGGCAAATGCGTAGCAGTCTAAGATAGGTTTGGAGTGCATTGTACGCAAATGCAAAGACCGTGGTAAATACGATGGGTGAGCTGTAGGGCCAAGTCACCACATGGGACGATGATATCGTGGTAACAACAGAGACCGGGCTCAAAGGAGGAAAGGATTGGGAACTTCATATTCCTGGCTACAAGCTATTCAGGAAAGATAGGGAAGGAAAAAAGAAAAATGGGGAGGGAGTATTGATTCTATTTGATTAGAATTAATAGAAGAGCTATTATGCTACTTGGTGTATACTACAGGCCACCAAATAGTTTGATCCATGGTTTCAACATGACCAGGTCATTTTTCAATAAGGGAATAGGAAATGGGCTGAACCTTGAGCCTCTGCACAGTCCATGGAGCTGCATCCCAATTTACTGCTCCAGATGGCCCAATGCAGGACAGTCAAATCAGAAAAATGCAAAGTATTGAAATCTTGCAAACTGGCTGGAATCCAACACTCGCTAAACAGAAGCCGATGGGCATGAGCAGGAATGGATTTGCAGGGTACAGCTAAGTTTAACCAAGGCAGTACAAGCACAAATCTTAGCTCATTTACTCAAATTGGTGCAATTACTGTTCTGCCAACTGTAAAGAGAGATGAGAATATTAAGGGGAATAATCTTCTATATGAAAGTGCTTAAAATGCAAAGTAATTCACCCTTGTGCTCTCAATTTCCATTCACTTGAGTGTATTAGAGCAAGTACTTAACCTGGTGACTGTTTTAGGTAAAAGGGAAGGATGCTCAAAAGGAAAAGTACTTTATCAGTGACTATACTTACCGAGCATGTCAACGTGTGCGTGCGCACAGATGGGTGCATGTGCAAGTGAAATGAATACAAATCCCTTTGGTTTGTGGAAGAGGGTGGGTGGGAAAACAAGGGACAAAAAAGAAAAGACTTGCATTTATATATTGCCTGTCATGACTTCAGGATGTACCAAAGCACTTTAAAGTCAATTAAGTACTTATTTTGAAGTGTAGTCACTGTTGCAATGTAGGAAACACGGCAGCTAATTTGTGCATAGCAAGGCCCCACAAACAGCAATGTGATATGCCCTGATAATCTGTTTTTTAGTTATGTTGGTTGAGGAAAAAAATTTGGCCAGGACACCAGGAAAAGTTCTCCTGCTCTTCTTGGAAATAGTGACATGAGATCGGAGAGGGAAGATGGAGCCTCAGTTTAACATCTTATCATAAAGATGGTGCCCTCCAATGGAGCAGCACTCCATCAGTACTGTACTGAAGTGTCAGCCTAGATTACTTGCACAGGTCTCTGGAGTGGCACTTGAACCCACGAGCTGACTCAGAGGCAAGTGTGATACCAACTGAACCATTGCTAACACAATACATGAATTTCACCTAGATAGCTCCCGAGCTGGTACACAAAAGGAGATGCCTCCAGTGGAACACACAAGTTGAAAGGAACATCACTGGCATATACCAACCCTACAGACTCCTAATTAGTGCTGAGATGGTTTGGCACAGAAGCCACAAACCACAAATGGGAACGAATTGACAGGTGTGGAGGAACTCTCCAGGTAACTATCACTAAAGATTATCTTCTTTATATAATGTTAAGCTTAGGTGCATAAAATGGATTTGAAGTGCGTTTTGGGAGCTTTCTATTAAAAATGCTACACCGCGTTTCCTAGGTTTACTTTCAGATGGCAAGCCATAAGGTAACAAAAAAATGCCATGCCTCAGTAATTTTAAAATTAATCAAATAATCTCGGCCCAAACAATAGGAATATTGCTTAGAAATGGGAACGCAAGACTAGTTGACAGCAATGGGACAAGATTCTACGATGTGACACAGTTACCACAAAATGCAACTTTACCACTTTCCCCACTCAGGCAGTGAAAGGGTTGACCTTACATTCTGTGGTGATAAAAGCATCACATTTTGGGAATAGAGCAAATGGGTTAGTGAAGGGCACTGCCACATCAACTCCCATCAGACTACTCAAGAGGCAAATAAATACAATGGAAAAGGCAATGGGGTCTGGCTGTGATGCCCCTTTGGCCAAATAGCTTGCTACCACACACTGTCTGGGCCACTCGGGCAAGATACCAGAGGGTTGCCGTGTACTGCACCCCAGCAACAGGAAGAGGGAGGGAGGGAAACTGAAGAGATATCGAGAGTGTACCTGTAATGATAAATGGCCACATTGCTAGACCCACTTACAAGGCATAGCATTCATTATTGAGTAGAAATAGATTGTTAACTTTACAGAAGAGGTTGCACAGGAATGGATCTGTGATTAACAGAATATTAGAAAAATCAGTATGCAGAGTTCTACTTCCTAGTTTCCTTTCCTTTGGGTCTTAAGATAAGTGAAAGCTGAAGGAGGGCTCCTTGGGAAATCACCAGAGGCTGTGACTGCTGTTGCTGGCAAGTGCGTATGAGGGGCAGCACAGCAGCAAACTGCTGAGGAACAGAATCATTCCCCTCTCACTGAAAGCAGCACAAGTCGTTTCCAGCTGGCCAGGCAACATTGCCCAGCAAAGCAGCCCCACTGACCAGGCATCGACACTTACACAACGCCAACAGCTTCAACCTTTGTGTGAACTGGAGAACTTAGTGCTGCTCATTTTTAATCTGAGTTTGCGTTATTGTAGAGTTTTAACCTAGTGGATTGTGAGCAGATTTTTCAAAAATCGATGCTTTTTTACGGCAATTTAAAAAAAAAAACAGCAAATATGCATTCGGGAGATCTCAACCAGCATAAAATCATGCAGGACAAGGAGTAGTTTCAAGCGCTCAATAGCAATGAGATGGTCACTGTGTATGTTGATGAATGAACAGTAGGATGCTGCCAGTCAGGTTCAGACTGGAGGATTGGAGGATTTCGACAGTGCCCAGATTCTCTGTAGGTACACAGAATTGCTGCCGGTAGTTTGACAGTTTCACGAGGAAGCCACTGGTTAACCCATAATATAGGCAAGATCAGCAGTTTAAGAGCAGGGTCATCACATCTCATTTTGAAAGTTACGTAAGAGAAAGGCAAAATAACATTCAAGGAGTTTAATTTCTGGTTTTCAGTTCTTGGGGCCTTTAAAAGGTAGAACGGTAGAGAGGAAAACAGTTACCAAAGTGCAGGAATACCAACATCCTCAGACACCTAAAGCTATTCATTTGAAGCACAGAAGGTCGTCATTCAGCCCACTGTGGCTGTGCCGTCGCTAGAGAAATCCAATACTAATCCCACTGCTCTACAATCTCCCTTTGGTTTGAAATATTTATCCCTTCAAAGATGCAATGGTCACTGCCTCAACCATTCCCTGTGCAATGCTCCAGGTTAATTGCAGTGTCCAGCTCAATTTGCAATTCCACAGATAATGAAGCAGGAAGGACCTGGACAACATCCAGATTTGGGCTGATAAGTGGCAAGATACATTCGCGCCACACAAGTGTCAGGCAATGACTGTCTCCAATAAGAGAAAGCGTAACCTCACAGTGACATTACCATCATTGAATCAAACATCGCTGAGGTCACCATTGACGAGAAACTCAACTAGACCAGCTATATGTGGCCACAAGAGGTCAGGGTCCGGGTATTCTACGGCAAGTGACTCACCTCCCGACTCTCCAAAGTCTTTCCAACATCTACAGAACACAAGTCAGGAGTGTGATGGAACACTCTCCATTTGCCTGGATGCAGCTCCAGCAACACAAGAAGCTCGACACCATCCAGGACAAAGCAGTCCGCTTGATTAGCTCCCCATCCACCACCATAAACCTTCACCAAATGGACTGCAGTGGTTTAAGGCAGCAATCTACCACTTTCTCAGGGTAACTTGAGATGGGAAATAAATTATAGTCTTGCCAGTAACACCCACATCATGAGAATGTGTTTTAATAAAAGCATTCCTCGCGAGACAGACTATTATCTGAATGGTGACAGATTAGGAAAAGGGGAGGTGTTACGAGACCTGGGTGTCATGGTACATTAGTCATTGAAGGTTGGCATGCAGGTACAGCAGGCGGTTAAGAAAGCAAATGGTATGTTGGCCTTCATAGCGAGGGGATTTGAGTACAGGGGCAGGGAGGTGTTGCTACAGTTGTACAGGGCCTTGGTGAGGCCACACCTGGAGTATTGTGTACAGTTTTGGTCTCCTAACTTGAGGAAGGACATTCTTGCTATTGAGGGAGTGCAGCGAAGGTTCACCAGACTGATTCCCAGGATGGCGGGACTGACATATCAAGAAAGACGGGATCAACTGGGCTTGTATTCACTGGAGTTCAGAAGAATGAGAGGGGATCTCATAGAAACGATTAAAATTCTGACGGGTTTAGACAGGTTAGATGCAGGAAGAATGTTCCCAATGTTGGGGAAGTCCAGAACTAGGGGTCACAGTCTAAGGATAAGGGGTAAGCCATTTAGGACCGAGATGAGGAGAAACTTCTTCACCCAGAGTGGTGAACCTGTGGAATTCTCTACCACAGAAAGTTGTTGAGGCCAATTCACTAAATATATTCAAAAAGGAGTTAGATGTAGTCCTTACTACTAGGGGGATCAAGGGGTATGGGGTACTGAAGTTGCATGTTCAGCCATGAACTCATTGAATAGCGGTGCAGGCTCGAAGGGCCTACTCCTACAGCTAGTTTCTAACAATCCTTGGTGTGATATTTCTCCTAGCCTTTTCCTTACTCGCTTCTGATTTTAAATTGATAACCCCTGGTCGCTGATTCCTAAACCAGAGGAAATAGTCTTATTATTCAACCCATCAAACCCCTTTACAACTTAAAAGCTTCTACTGAATTTTCTCTTGGCCTTCTCTGGTCCAGTTGAAATAACCTCAGTATCTGAAATCTCACCTCAGCTTTCACTTCCCAGCGCGGTTTGTTGTTTGCAAAGTTCAACAAAACCAACCCCTGCATTTCAAGCTCATGGTCTCTCTTCCCTTGTCTCATGCCCCAGCCAAGCACCAGAGGCCATAGTCAGGCTATATCTACCACCCATAGGCTGGGATAGGCGAGAACATGTCTACATGACATGAAAACACTACTAGTCATGCAGAGCAATAGGTCACAGCTCAAAATACAGAGCGCCTATACACGCTTAGCAAACAAACTTGATTTGAATCACCAGCATTGCCCCTGTCCTGTGTTACATGCTCTTGCCCAATGATGCTCATCAGTTCAAGAGCAAATGGAGGTAGTGAGACAGTTACTGTGAAAGCACACTCCATGTTAACAGTTAATTTCCTGCACGCAATACTTAATTCAGGGTCAAATGATACCTTTAATGGGGAACTGAATCAATACCTGCCGAGAGAGAATGATGAGTAGATATTATCCATCAGTATAATTTCCATGGCAGCTAGGAAGAGATTGGATGAGGGACATTCCGGCATCTTGTCTTTGTGGGGCACTAAGCTTACGCTGTGAGTTTGTGCTCAAAGTTTAAATCAGAGCTCCCACAAATCTGCATGTAATCCACACACTAACAGATCCTGAGGAGTGGGGGTGGAGGAGGGCAGGTTTAAGTTTTTATTCACCAATAAAAAGCCCTTTTCATCCCTCCAGGCTTCCAAAATTCTAACCGGTCAAAGCAGCAAAGAAAGGAGTATGTTTTAGGGCTGGAGAAGTGTGAATGTTGGAGAGGACAGTTTGAACAGCCCTGGATTTGAGTTTGGTGGGGCAGTGAGAGGGCCCATTACTGTGTATGGGCTGTGGAAAGAGCAGCCCAGTTCCAAGCACATTCTTGTTGCTTCCTATGATTGCAACATTATGATGGATTCAGAAGGGTGCTGTATTCAACCAGAGACGTGAATGACCCAAGTTCCCCAAGTGAAATGGGCGGCAGGATCTTGGAGCTCCTGATAGAAAAATGTCTGGCGTATGGAAAAAGTTTTCTATCACCTTTCTCTGCATGCCGATTTGGTCAGCATGAAGATTCTGATTCCTAAATTTTCCTTCCATTTTGGAATCTCTCTGGCAACCACAAACACAGTAAAGGCTTCAGAAGTCTTCCATTCCAAACTTGGTCGTTTTCTTTTCCACTTTGTTTAGAGGGCACAGCAAAGCTCTCACCACCTCAGTTTCCACCTTCCATCTTTAGTCACCTCACCAGAAATTCCACACACGAGAATTTCCTCACTGTCCGATTTCCCACTCCAGCCCAATCAATGCCGGTTAGCCCCACCACTCCTCCATCTCACCCCAATGAACAGGTATTACAACTGTGCAGACTTGCAATCGGTCTTCCCCTTCACATTCGACTTAGCTCACACACAAACAAGTTCTGGACTGGCTTTTTCTGATTTTGTCCAAGCTGTTCTTGCACCTAATTTCCATCAGTTTCCACGAGCAGCTCAATAAGTGCAGGCAAAGCTCATATGGGAAGACGTGCTACCCTGTTTCACTGCAAGCTCACGCACCGATGCTCTGATTATTAAGGCACGGGTGCAATGGTCAGGTCATATAGTGTGAATGTCTGATGAATGAATCTCGAAGATCTTTTATATAGAATATACAGCACAAACACAGGTCATTCTGCCCAACCAGTCCATGCCGGCGTTTATGCTCATCTCGAGTGAGCTCCCATTTTTCCTCATCTGTCTCAATCAGCATAACCCTCTAATCCCTTCTCCCTCATATGCTTATCTAGCCTTCCCTTAAATGCATCGATACTATTTGCCTCAACCACTCCCTGTGGTAGCAAGTTCCACATTCTCACCGCTCTCTCGGTAAAGAAATTCCTTCTGAATTCCCTATTTGATGGCCTCTAGTTTTGCTCTTCCCCACAAGTAGAAACACACTCTCTCTATCTACTCGATCAAATCCTTCTATAATGGTCACCCCTCATCCTCCTTTTTTCAAGAGAAAGAGACCCAGGCTGCTCTTCCTTTCCTGATGGGTATACCCTCACATTTCTTGTATTAACCTTATAAATCTTCTCTGCACCCTCTCCAGTGCCTCTATATCCTGTTTATAATATGGTGACCAGAATTGTACACAGTACTCTAGTGTGGTCTAACCAAAGTTCGATTCAGGTTGAGCATAGCTTCTCTACTTTTCAATTCTATCCCTCTAGAAATAAACCTAGTGCTTGGTTTTTGCTTTTTATGGCCTTGCTAACCAGTCGCTACTTTCAGCGATGTGTGTATTTGTACTCCGAGATCCCTTTGCTCCTCTACCCCACTTACATTCATATTTTCCAAGTAATAAGTCAACTCACTATTTTTCTTACCAAAATGTAATACCTCACATTTATCTAGGTTGAATTTCATTTGTCAACTCGATGCCCACTTAAGTTTATTAATGTCACCTTGTAATTTGTTGCAGCCCCCCTCAGTATTGACTATCCCCCCAATTTGGTCTCATCCGCAAATTTAGAAATTGTGTTTTTGATTCCAAAGTCTAAATCATTGCTATAAGTTGTGACCAGTGGTCTCAGCACTGATCCTTGTGGAACACCACTTCAAGTAGCTACCCTTTACCCTACTCTCTGCCTTACAGCCAGCAAGCTATCCAATCTGCTCCTTGTCCCCACTCCACAGGCTCTGACCTCATTCATTAGTCTATTACTGGCTACCTGATCGAAGGCTTTTTGAAAATCTAGATAAATTACATCGACTGCATTAATCTTGTCTACTCTCTTACCTCTTCAAAATACTCAATGAGGTTGGTTAAGCAAGACCTTCCCTTTTGAAATCCATGCTGATTATTTATTATTATATTTTTGGTTTCTAGACCTTCTTCTTTAGTAGGGATTTCATTATTTTTCCTATCACCGACATTAAGCTGACTGGTCTACAGTTCCCTGGACATGTTCTATCTCAGAGGAATTACGTTACCTATCCACCAGTCCTCTGGCACTACACCCTGTTCTAACAAATGAGTAAATATGCGTAGTAATGCCTCTTCCCTAGATTCTTGTAAAATGTCCGGACAGGGTTTATCCTCCAAATTTGATTAGTTTATTTAATATTTCTCCTGATGTCATGTTCGCCTGTTCTGTTTTCCTAGTATATAGTAAAGCAAAGTAATTACTTAATATTTCTGCATTCTCTCTATCGTTACCCGTGGTATTATCCTGTCCATCTGAGTGACCCTATCCCCATCCCGACTTTCGTTTTATTTGTGCCTAAAATATTTTACTATTTTATTTTATGTTCCTTGATAATTTAATAGTTCCTTTTCGTCTTTCTAATTGATTTTTTTGACTTCTTCCCGAATCTCTTGCTTTTCGTATATGGATTGACAACTGGGAATCGATTTTGTGGTGGCCAGCAAAACAGACTGCTTAAAAGCGACACTGAAACAGTACAAAATATACGTTCGTAAGTGGGAACAACTTGCGCAAGGTGAGAAAGCATGGCGAAAACCATCCACAAAGGCACCTCTTACTCAGGCCCGTTTCATTGCTGTATGTAAACATCATGGGCCCAAATTTCCCCAGGAGTGGTCCTTTGTTTTTTGGAGCGACTAGATTTTTTTTTGGAGTAACTTAAAAATCGCAATTCTCCCCATTTAATTTGCTCCAGTGTAATTGAGCTAGTTAGGTTTTTTTTGTTTCGTTTTTTTTTCAAAAGGAGGCGTTACCAGCCAATTACGCCTGTTTTGGCTATTTAAGCAAGCTTAGCCAGCTAAAAGTTACTCCAAACTAACTTAGGCCAGCGTATGTGGCCACTTGTGTCCGCTCAGAAAAATCTTGCGGTGAATTAAGAAATCAGCGCAGGTAGCCAGAGATGGGGGAGGGGAGGAAGTGAGAGACGAAACATCTTAACATTCATTAAGCATAAAAACCATCAATAATAATTAAAAAGTAAATAAATAAAAAATAAAACTTAAGTCCTACCTTTATACTGGGTCGGGAGGCCACTCGGCCGGGGATAGGGGCAGGAGAATTCACAGAGAGTTACGGGTGCAGGTGGATGGCGCTCGGAGTGAGCCGTGGAATGTGAAGTAGTGAGTGCGGCAGGGTGGCTCTCCGCAGTAACCGGCAGGGTGGCTCTCCGCAGTAACCGGCAGGGTGGCTCTCCGCAGTAACCGGCAGGGTGGCTCTCCGCAGTAACCGGCAGTATGCCCCGGCACTGGCCCCGGCGGGTGTAAGTGCAAATGGCAGGCAGACGGGTGTCAAAGCGGCTCTGGGCAAAGCTCAGGCAATCCCTCCCATTCCCAGCGTAGCCGACCGAAAGCTCCTCTGCCGCATTCGCGCACACATCAAGACTGAGACTGGCGAGCTGGGCTGCCCTGCGCAGGGGCCCGATGAGCGCTACATTACTTGCAGAGGATGTTGAAATCAATGGCTTAGCCAATTACTTATGTTGCTTACAAGAAAAGGGCCAGTCAGCTTCAAAACAAGTAGGAAAGGAATCCTGGGCTAGAAGTCCTACCTTCATCTGGCCACTTGGCCAGGGATAGCATCAGTAACTGCAAGCATCGGGTCCCTCAGGCTGCAGGATGCTCTGGGGGCGAGGAGCTACTGCACATGCGCGCACACTCTAGCGCGCATGTGCAGAGGTCCCGGTACTGTTTTCAGCGCCGGGACCTGGCTCCGCCCCTCATTGGATGTGGTGCGCCACGCTGAGGCCGAAGATGTCCTGAGGAGCAGGGAGAACTGGAAGATAACTTTTCGCCGCCCTTATGAGGCGTTTTTACAGGGGGTGGGGTTACTTGGACCCCATCTGAGTAAGTCTCGCCTGAATAATGAAGGTTCCCAACCTGGCGCAATCGACACTCATTCCCAGCAAAAATAATATAAGAAATAGGAGCAGGAATGGCCATTTGGCCCCTCGAGCCTGCTCCGCCATTCAATAAGATCATGGCTGATCCGATCATAGACTCAGCTCCACTTCCCTGCCTGCTCCCCATAACCCTTTACTCCCTTATCGCTCAAAATTCTGTCTACCTCCGCCTTAAATAAATTCAATGACCCAGCCTCCACAGCTCCCTGGGGCAGGGAATTCCAGAGATTTACAACCCTCAGAAGAAATTTCTCCTCATCTCAATTTGAAATGGGCGGCCCCTTGTTCTAAGACTACGTCTCCTAGTTTTAGTTTCTCTCTGCATCCACCTTGTCGAGCCCCCTCATTTTCTTTTAAGTTTCGATAAGGTCACCTCTCATTCTTCTGAACTCCAATGTGCATAGGTCCAACCTACTCAACCTTTCCTCATAAGTCAATCCCCTCATCTCCGGAATCAACCTAGTGTACCTTCTCTGAACAGCCTCCAATGCAAGTATATCCTTCCTTAAATACGGAGACCAAAACTGTACGCAGTACTCCAGGCGTGGCCTCACCAATACCCTGTACAGTTGTAGCAGGACTTCTCTGCTTTTATACTCTATCCCCCTTGCAATAAAGGCCAACATTCCATTTGCCTTCCTGATTAATAGATGTGCCTGCATACTAACTTTTTGTGTTTCATGCACAAGGACTCCCAGGTCCCTCTGTACTGCAGCACTTTGCAATTTTTCTCCATTTAAATTATAATTTGCTTTTCTATTATTTCTGCCAAAGTGGATAACCTCACATTTTCCCACATTATACTCCATCTGCCAAATTTTTGCCCACTCACTTAGCCTGTCTATATTCCTTTGCAGATTTTTTGTGTCCTCCTCACAATTTGCTTTCCCATCCATCTTTGTATCATCAGCAAACTTGTCAACATTACACTCGGTCCCTTCATCCAAGTCATTAATATAGATTGTAAATAGTTGAGGCCCCAGCACCGATCCCTGCGGCACCCCACTAGTCACTGTTTGCCAACCGGAAAATGACCCATTTATCCTGACTCTCTGCTTTCTGTTAGTTAGCCAATCCTCTATGCTAATATTCTACCCCTAACCCATTGAGCTTTTATCTTGTGCAGTAACCTTTTATGTGGCACCTTATCGAATGCCTTCTGGAAATTCAAATACACCACATCCACTGGTTCCCCTTTATCCACTCTGCTCGTTACATCCTCAAATAACTGCAGCAAATTTATCAAACATGATTTCCTTTTCATAAAACCATGCTGACTCTGCTTGATTGAATCATGCTTTTCCAAATGTCCCACTACTGCTTCCTTAATAATGGACTCCAGCATTTTCCCAACGACAGATGTTAAGCTAACTGGTCTATAGTTTCCTGCTTTTTGTCTGCCTCTTTTTAAAACAGGGGCGTTATATTTGCGGTTTTCAAATCTGCTGGGACCGCCCCAGAATCCAGGGAATTTTGGTAGATTACAACCAATGCATCCACTATCTCTGCAGCCACTTCTCTTAAGATCCTAGGACATAAGGCATCAGGTCCAGGGAACTTGTCTGCCTTTAGTCCCATTATTTTACGTGGTACTACTTCATTAGTGATAGTGATTGTATTAAGTTCCTCTCTCTCTATAGCCCCTTGATTATCCACTATTGGGATGTTTTTAGTATCTTCTATGAAGACAGATACAGAATATTTGTTCAAAGTCTCTGCCATTTCCCTGTTCCCCATTATTAATTCCCCAGTCTCATCCTCCAGGGAACCAACATTTACTTTAGCCACTCTTTTCCTTTTTATGTACCTGTAGAAACTCTTACTATTTGTTTTTATATTTCGTGCTAGTTTACTTTCATAATCGATCTTTCCTCTCAATCATTTTTTTTTAAGTTGTTCTCTGCTGGCTTTTAAAAGTTTCCCAATCCTCTGGCCTCCCACTAGTCTTGGCCACATTGTATGCCTTTGTTTTCAATTTGATACCCTCCCTTATTTCCTTAGTTAGCCATGGATGGTTATCCAATCTTAGTCTTTCCTTCTCATTGGGACATATTTTTGTTGCAAGTTATGAAATATCTCCTTAAATGTCTGCCACTGCTCATCAGCCGTCCCACACTTTAATCTATTTTCCCAGTCCACTTTAGCCAACTCTGCCTTCATACCTTTGTAGTCTCCTTTATTTAAGCTTAGGAACCTGGTTTGAGAACCAACTTTCTCACCCTCCAACTGAATTTGAAATTCAACCATATTATGGTCACTCATTCCTAGAGGATCGTTTACTAAGTGATCATTTATTAAATAGGTCTCAGTCATCAAAGCAAAAAAATATGATATTCCGGTTGTCTTCTTCGATATCGAAGGGCGAATGAATAATTTTGAAATAATTAGGGTTTATCTTGACGATGCATTTGATATCCTTCAACACAGTCTCACCACAATTCTTTCTGCTCTGAGACCAAGCTTTTATTTAACAATCCACAGAGCTCCTGTCTTTGCACTGGGATCATTTACAGGATCGCTGCATTTTGTGGTTGCCTTCTTGCTATTTTTGTAAGATTCTGACAGATACCGGAAGTGAACCAAGATGGTCAGGACACGAGTTAGAAAATCACGAGAGCAGATGCACAAAATGGAGAACCATTAATAGAACTAAAAACCTCAACCATAAAACAGGACAGCACAAGCCCCAAGTCACAGAATTAAATTAAGTTTTATTGTCCCAATCAATACAACACAAGAGGCCGGAGCAACTTCAAGCAGACAGAGTGCAGAGGCAGGAAGTGGTGGAGTAGGATTGTGCAAGATCATGTGATTTACGGGTGCACAGAGATGGCAGCAGTTTAAAAGCAGATGCCACTTTAACAGGTGATTATTCAAATCATTGCCATTTACATGTACTGTCCTTTCTCGCCCAAACTAGGCTGCTTAATTATCAACTTTCTAACCCAGTTATCGGAGTATGAATCGTCTTGTTCCCAATCTGCAGCAGAGATTCATGACTTGGGGCCTGTTTAACTATTCAGGGCTTAACCAACACTCTGTTCGACACTGCTCTGTAGTCAGCACATACACTGGCAATTTAACTGATGGTACAAATATTGATGAGGATTCAATATCCTGGACAATTGAAGGGAAAATCTTTGCATCCCATACACACTACACAAATTCCCCACAATCCAGCTTCCAACACGAACTCTTTTATATTGTTCCTTCTCCACAAGGAAAATAAGTTTCAAAGTGAATGTATTTCCACTCACGGAGTCAGTTTGCAAAGATTGCTCATCATTGGCAACAGATCATGCTGCACTGCTGCTTAAAGTGACATCACATGCAAATCTAAGTTCATTTAAGATTTCAGTTTTAGACTGCAAGATAGTTAACAGAAAACTGAACATGACAAAAGCCAATTAAACACCTCTTGGCATTTATAATATGCAGCAGCATCAGCACACAGTGACAACAGACTATTAACCATCTCCTAATACAGCAACTTAGTGCTCTTGGCAAAACAGCCCTGACATTGAAACTGTTTTTTCCTGTGCTGATAAAATGAAGCAGTACTGGGAACTAGATTTCTCAGTGTTCTGTGCAAAGATTGGACCTAAAGTTTCCCAATAAAGACATATCACTGCAACACTTAAATACAGAACAGCCAGGCATTGGCCCAAATGTCAACAGCAGGAGTCAAGTGTAGTTCAGCTATGGTTGAGATTGTTTTATCTGAAGATAAGACGAGCCACTCAATTCGTTATAACAAATTCAAGACAAAGACCGTCCAATATGGAACACAGAATTTAAATGGAGAAAGGAGAGAGAGCGTGGGCCGCCCACGCGCGCGCGAGAGAGAGAGAGAGAGCGAGAGCAGGGCCCTAGGAACCCTGTATCCAAGTCACTGGCCTATTTTCCTGGGATTCTGCAATACAGAGCTCTCCGAGCAGCCTGAAGACCCACCCCAGCAGTTTCCTGTGAAGCCAGAAAGATCACTCTCCACGATTTGAACTATTCCCCTTTATCAATAGAAAAAAAGCCACACATACATATTTTACAAGTGGGATATCGGTTGCTCCTTGGTTGAGCATGTTTGTGCAGTTACTAGCTGAACCTCGCAGGCCACTGAGGTTCAAGGGTGTCATTTCAGCCAGGACGACTCAATGGGCCTGAGTGTTCTGGGTTCTGCGCAGGGGAAATAGGCAAGCCAGTGTTCCAGTTCTAAATTGCTATTCAGTGACCTTGCTGAATCTGAAGCGTGAATATTGGGCGAGAATGGGCCAGTACTCACTCGTGGTTCTCCATCCAGAGTCAAGCCTTGCACGTGAATAACAGCCAATCGGGGTATGCCCCCACCCGTCAATGGGGGCATACCCCGAGAAAGGGGTCATCGGTTGCAGGAGGGAAAGTTGTCCATGCTGGGCATGCTCATCGAGGCTGTACTGTATCAACATGCCATATAACCATGGAGACCATTTCAGCCCAGCCCAATGTGGTTTACATTTGCCAACACATGGAGTTTCCAGCAGGAATCACTGGACAGTTATCAGAAGCAGAAACAATGACTTATTTTAATCTCCCCCAGGACAGGGCAGAGAGATCACTGAAGATTTCAACACTGCTCTGACTACCAACCGATCATTCACCCAAGTCTGGGGATCAAACCACGGGCCTTCTGCTCTGCACAGCTGTGACTTTACCATGAGGGCATCACGCAAACTCAAACTCAAACCTTCAATGACCAGGTTTAAGGTAAACGCTCTGCATTTTTAACAAGACGACTGTTTTTGAAAGTCACGAAAAGCCACTATAGATTAGATGCTCGCGTGGGTCTTCCACAAGTGAGGTATTAGTTACGTCACCTGCATTTACATTGGTACAAGAGCCCAGATTCAGTCAGCAGAACCTGCAATGGGAGAAGCAGCTGCCTGCGCTAATTTTCTGCTACAGACTAATCACTTTGAACAATATTTTAAAAATACCCACAGACAGGACGGAGGCCGCACATCCGAGTGTCACTCATCAAACTGCACGGCTGTGAGCAGCAGTGCGTCTGTCACAGAGCTGAGGCCAGAGCTGCAAAGCCACGTGACAACAGTACCACACAGACAGATAATCACTGGTCTACCAAGGGAGATGACAGCCAGTCTGCCAACATGACAAACTAAGTGTGCAGTTGCTGTGCTTCAAGCACATGGGCGTTTGCTGCAGGCAGCCAGTTAAACGTCTGAATAAGAAACTTCCTGTGTATACAAGCAGAAAGCCCACACATTCCAGTCACCGTCTGCTGCTAAATACACTCTCTCCATCCAGCAAATTGGTATTTACTTCAAGTCCTGCAATAAGATGGAGGTTAAATTACAAACTCTAGGTGGTCAGAAAAAGGATGATTGAAGGGACAGTCTAGGAGGCCACTACATAGCTGATTGCACAGCAGAAGCAAAGTTTCCATTCCTGGGTCGTGGCCAAAAATCACGTCCTCTGGGCCTCACTGCTTCTGGATCTTATACTGACCTTCTAATTTGCCGAAGGAACCCTGAACTTGTTGCTTTCTTGATTTTCCCCCCATTTCACCTCATGCCCTTTCCGAGCTCAATTTGTACACAAGACCCACATCCTGCTCAGTCGACCCTATTCCTGCTAAACTGCTGGCCACCCAATTTACCTTCCTGATCCCCATGTTTGGTGATATTGTTAACGGTTCCTTCTTCTCTGTTACTGTCCCTCTCCCCTTCAAATCTGTCGTCATCACCATCCCCCTCAAAAAAAAACACCTTTGACCCCTCTATTCCTGCAAACTAACGCCCCATCTCCAACCTCTCTTTCCTCTCCAACGTCCCTGAACATGTTGTCACCTCCCAAATCTGTGCCCATCTTTTGTATTTCTGGATGCTTTATCTTTTAGTTTTATGCTGTCCCTTACTGGTTTTTGGCAAGTAGAGCTCTTGCCCCTTGGGGTATAAACTAACTTTGTATCATATTAAATTGTTTTTTGAAAACCTCCCACTTATCTTCTGTTGTTTAACCCATTAACCAATTTGCCCAGTCTCTGTCTCATTCTGATGAGGTCAGCCTCTGGAGTGTCCCCAGGGTCGATCCTTGACCCCTTCCTATTTCTCATCCACATGTTGCCCCTTGGCGACATCATCCGAAAACACAGGTTCCACATGCACCACCTCTCTCGACCCCTCAACTCCCTCTGTGTTACTAGACTGCTTGTCCATCACCTAGTCTAAATATTCTCCCAATGAAACATTGGGAAGATCAAAGCCATTCAGTGCCTGCCCCAAACTCCCATCCCTAGTTACCCATTCCCTCCCCCTCCCTGGACACCGTCTCAAGCTGAACCTGACTGTTGGCAATCTCTGCGTCCTATCTAACCCAGAAGTGTTTGTGTGTGTTCCCTTTAGGCAGCAATGCCATGCAGCTGCTGCTCAGGGCTCTGGCACAGACGGCTCACCGGCTTGTCAATCCAAAAACCACGCATGAATAGGCCGTGCAGAGGGAGCATTGATTTCCGACCCCATATTCTCAACAAAAACCGCCTACTTCCACCTCTAATATCACCGCCTCCGGCCCCTACCTCTGTCCATCTGCTGCTGAAACCTTTAATCATGCCTGTTACCTGCAGGCTCAACTATTCCAATGCTCTCCTGGCTGGCCTCCCACCATCCATAAACTTCAGCTCATCCAAAACTCTGCTGCCCATATTCTAACTTACATTCGAAGCTCCATTCAGCCATTACCCCTGTGCTTTCTGACCTACACTGGCACCCAGTCCACCATCCTCATCTTCAAATCCCGGCATGGCCTCGCCTGTCCCCATCGCTCCAACCTCTTCAGAGAACTGTACGTTTCCCCGACTTTGGCCTCTTGCACCCCCCCACCCCGCGGCAGAGATGTCTTCAGTCACCTCAACCCCAAGCTCTGGAATTCACTCCCTAAACAACTCCATCCCAAGCTCCTCCTTTAAACCCACCTCTGAACAATCATTTGGTCATCTGTCCTAATATCTTTTTGGCTGTGTCAATTTTTAGAAATATAGAAACATAGAAAATAGGTGCAGGAGTAGGCCAGTCAGCCCTTCGAGCCTGCACCACCATTCAATATCATGGCTGATCATGCAACTTCAGTACCCCATTCCTGCTTTCTCTCCATACCTCTTGATTCCTTTAGCCGTAAGGGCCACATCTAACTCCCTTTTGAATATATCTAACGAACTGGTTTCAACAACTTTCTGTGGTAGAGAATTCCACAGGTTCACAATTCTCTGGGTGAAGAAGTTTCTCCTCATCTCAGTCCTAAATGGCTTACCCCTTATCCTTAGACTATGACCCCTGGTTTTGGACTTCCCCAACATCGGGAACATTCTTCCTGCATCTAACCCATCCAATCCCGTCAGAATTTTATATGTTTCTATGAGAACCCCTCTCGTTCTTCTAAATTCCAGTGAATATAAGCCTAGTCAATCCAGTATTTTCTTCATATGAAAGTCCTGCCATCCCGGGAATCAGTCTGGTGAACCTTTGGTGCACTCCCTCAATGGCAAGAAAGTCCTTCCTCAGATTAGGAGACCAAAACTGAACACAATATTCAAGGTGTGGCCTCACCAAGGCCCTGTACAACTGTAGTAAGACCTCCCTGCTCCTATACTCAAATACTCTCGCTATGAAGGCCAACATGCTATTTGCCTTCTTCACCGCCTGCTGTACCTGCATGGCCAACTTTCAATGACTGATGTACCATGACACCCAGGTCTCGTCGCACCTCCCCTTTTCCTAATCTGTCACCATTCAGATAATATTCTGCCTTCCTGTTTTTGCCACCAAAGTGGATAACCTCACATTTATTCACATTATGCTGCATCTGCCATGCGTTTGTCCACTCACTTAACTTGTCCAAGTCACACTGCAGCCTCTTAGCATCCTCCTCACAGCTCACACTGCCACCCAGCTTACTGTCACCTGCAAACTTGGAGATATTACATTCAATTCCTACATCCAAATCATTAATGTATATTGTAAATAACTGGGGGCCCAGCACTGAACCTTGCGGTACCCCACTAGTCACTGCCTGCCATTCTGAAAAGGACCCGCTTATTCCTACTCTTTGCTTCCTGTCTGCCAACCAGTTCTCTATCCACGTCAATACATTACCCCCAATACCATGTGCTTTGATTTTGCACACCAATCTCTTGTGTGGGACCTTGTCAAAAGCCTTTTGAAAGTCCAAATACACCACATCCACTGGTTCTCCCTTGTCCACTCTACTAGTTACATCCTCAAAAAATTCTAGATTTGTCAAGCATGATTTCCATTTTATAAATCCATGCTGACTTGGACCGATCTTCTCACTGCTTTCCAAATGCACTGCTATTACATCTTTAATAATTGATTCCAACATTTTCTCCACTACCGAGGTCAGGCTAACCGGTCTATAATTCCATTTTCTCTCTCCCTACTTTAAAAAAAAATGGTGTTACATTAGCTACCCTTCAATCCATAGGATCGATCCAGAGTCTACAGAATGTTGAAAAATGACCACCAATGCATCCACTGTTTCTAGGGCCACTTCCTTAAGTACTCTGGGATGCAGACTATCAAGCCCTAGGGATTTATCGGCCTTCAATCCCATCAATTTCCCTAACACAATTTCCTGACTAATAAAGGATTTCCTTCAGTTCCTCCTTCGCGCTAGACCCTCGGTCATCTAATATTTCCGGAAGGTTATTTGTGTCTTCCTTAGTGAAGGCAGAACCAAAGTATTTGTTCAATTGATCTGCCATTTTTTTGTTCTCCATTATAAATTCACCGATTCTGACTGCAAGGAACCTACATTTGTCTTCACTAATCTTTTTCTCTTCGCATATCTATAGAAGCTTTTGCAGTCAGTTTTTATATTCCCTGCAAGCTTACTCTCATACTCTATTTTCCCCCTCTTAATTAAACCCTTAGTCCTCCTCTGTTGAATTCTAAATTTCTCCCAGTACTCAGGTTTGTTGCTTTTTCTAGCCAATTTATATGCCTCTTCCTTGGTTTTAACACTATCCTTAATTTCCCTTGTTAGCCACGGTTGAGCCATCTTCCCCATTTTATTTTTACTCCAGACAGGGATGTACAATTGCTGAAGTTCATCCATGTGATCTTTAAATGTTTGCCATTGCTTATCCACCGTCAACCCTTTTAAGTATCCTTTTTGCCAGTCTATTCTAGCCAATTCACATCTCATACCATCGAAGTTACCTTTCGTTAAGTTCAGGACCCTAGTTTCCAAATTAACTGTGTCACTCTCCATCTTAATAAAGAATTCTACCATATTATGGTCACTCTTCCCCAAGGGGCCTCACACAACAAGATTGCTAATTAATCCTCTCTCATTACACAACACCCAGATGGCCAGCTCTCCAGTTGGTTCTTTGACATATTGGTCTAGAAAACCATCCCTTATGTCTGATTCCTTTTGTCTGATTACGCTCCTGGAAAGTGTCATAGGGCATTTTACTATGCTAAAGGTGCTATCTAAATGCAAGTTATTATCGCAGATGAACAAGGCCCACAAATCCGCTTGCACTATTGTGTGCCAAGGGCGGGACAGTTAGATTTACACATTTCAGATGTTATCACCCAACCCGCACAGGAGGTAGCGACTGAAACAATACATCAACTAGACATTGCAGCTGTAATTTTCAGTTTATTTGTCCTAAACTACCATTTTAAAGTGCTGCCTGCCTTATGAAGAATACACAAGTGCCCATCCCACTGTGAACAGGCCCATGAGCAATGCTGCACCCGGCCGTGTAACTTTCCAGGTGACTTTTACAAATCTCGATGAAATTAGCTTCCAAAGACTAGAAACTGGAATTATTATAGTATACTAGACTCAGCAGCTTTTGAATTTGATTGACTGGAACCATGTATAGGAATGTAGGCCAGTTACTCCACTTGCGGGAGGGAGGTGGGAGAAGAGGGGTTCAACACACGTCTGCAAAGAACAAGGGAAAGTGGGAGAAAGGAATAGAAGGGTATGTCGATAGGGTGAGAAAGTAAATAGAGTGGAGCATAAAGACCGACATAGACCAGTTGGGTTGAATGGCCCGTTTCTGTGCTGTAAATTCTATATAATTTCTTGAATCCTTTGAGGGAAATAGGATTTTTTTGCTCTGCATTAAAGATTACTTGTGTTTATCTATACTGGGTAAACCTAATCAACTGTACAGTTTGTTAAGATGGATTGACCATCATTCTAGACTGTTTTGTGCTAATCTAGAAGTTAGATGAAAGTCTAGAAAATTAATAGGATGTGAATTAATTCAGGAAAAGCACAGATCCAATCTTCCTACAACCTGGATCTTCAGGCAGTTCAGCCCAAATAGGAGACAATACAGGATCTGTGGTCAGATACATGAGCACTGCCCAGTCTGCAGGAGAGTTGCTTCTGAAACCTCCCGTGGCTCTGCAATTGCTCCTTTGGTTCCACTGGTGATGGCTGGCTCCCCAGTGCGGCCCAACAGCCACAAGTCCTGCTTTTGGCATCGTGTTGGTGCCAAAACCAATGCCAATATTGAAAAATCATCTCCATGATACCCAAGCCATAAGAGACAACCTTTGGTTTGCAGTTACAAAAGATGGTAGGATCATCTTGAATGTGTGCATAATAACATAATACAAGCATAACAATATAAATCAGCTCCAATGGATGGGACAGGCCACATCGTCCATCTGCCCGATACAAGACTCTCAAAGCAAGCGCTCTACTCGGAGTTCCGACAGGGCAAACGAGCCCCAGGGGGCCAGAGGAACGCTTCAAGGACACCCTCAATACTTCAAGGCCTCCTTGAAGTAGTACAACATCCCCATCGACACCTGGGAATCACTGACGCAAGATCATTCAAAATGGGAGAGAATAGTCCGCGAGGGCGCCGAACACTTCGAGTCTCTTCACCGGGAGCAAGCGGAGATCAAGTGCATACGACCACCCCGGCACTTCAACCAACCCCGGCACTTCAACCAACCCCGGCACTTCAACCAACAGACTTTCAACCACCGTCTGTCCAACCTGCGTCACAGACTGTAGCTCTCGCTTTGGACTTTGATCAGTCATCTGAACTCATTTTTAATGTGGAAGCAAGTCATGCTCGACTCCGAGGGACTGCCTAGGATGATATGATGACAAGTGTGATTACGTTAATGTGGGAAAAGAGAGAGAAGGAACAATACGGTTGCGTATTTCAGTTAGAAATTCAGGAGGGCAAAGAAATGGGATTAGAATGGATAGCTCCAGTTATATACATATACATATGTAGAGAGACACAGACAAATACACATACAGACACTTCACTAAGATTACCTCCTCGTACCTTTACTGGGAGCTTATTCTTCACCGTGCAAGGGGTAAAATCATATTCAAAGACCTGTACTGAGTTACTCAGGAAGATAAAGCTAATTGAATTTAAGAAATTGTTGGGTCAGACGCACAAGAAATTTAGCTGCTGCCATCAGTGAGTCAGCACGTACTCGAGGAAGCTTGGCACAGGTTTGGTGTGTAACAGTGCTATCCAGTCCGAAGCACAAGGTCACCACAGTCATTCAATTATCACAGTACATGTTTTTCCCCAGTGGTCATTTCTACCCTTGGATAGTGTACAATCTTGCAGACAATGAGTTAAAAGCAATCCAATCCCACAGGCTGTTGGATCAGCCATCTCATGACCAAGGGATACTGGTCTCAAACCCACAGCTACAAGCATTTTACAAGACTGTTCCCGCAAGACGCAACAACTAGTCACACCTTGCAAACAGAGCAGCAAAGTGTAGTTCACAGCATGGGCCATCTCAAGTTCAAGGAGCCGAGTGGGTGGGTAGAAGTAAAGAAACGTTGTTTCAAAGATCTGATTATTTCTAAGATTGCAATCAATTTTGTTATAAAAGCTACATATAAATAGGACGGATCACAGTTAATCCGACATTGGATGATGTCTCGAGGATTCGCACCAGCTTGGGGAACAGAGGTAGTGAAATGCTCCTCACACGAGGGAACGTTGGAAAACTACTTCACACATGCACATTAGCCCATGAACAGCAAAGTGACTCTCTTACAGGAACAAGACTTTGGGATAAAGCAGCTGCGGGAACAGGTAAAGGCCCCGCGTTCTATCGAGACAGCAAGCCACAGGAAGGTCAACTAAATTCTATTTCCTTTCAAAGCAAGAAATGATCAATAAAACCTGTAATCCACAGATCGTACTATCAATTGACACCACCAATACAACCATCTTCAGCCAGAAGTGCCAAGTGGATGATCCATATCGGCCTCCTCCTGAGGTCCCCACCATCACAGAAGCCAGTCTTCAGCCAATTCGATTCACTCCACGCGATATCAAGAAACCGCTGAGCGCACTGGATACAGCAAAGGCTATGGACCCTGACAACATCACGGCTATCATACTGAAGACTTGTGCTCCAGAACTACCTGCACATCTAGCCAAGCTACAACACTGGCACCTATCCGACAATGTGGAAAAATGCCCAGGTATGTCCTGTCCACAAAAAGCAGGACAAATCCAATTTGGCCAATTCATCATCATCAGTCTACTTCAAACATCAGCAAAGTGATGGAAGGTGTTGTGGACAGTGCTATCAAGCGACACTTACTCACCAATAACCTGCTCACCGATGTCCAGTTTGGGTTCTGTCAGGATCACTCAGCTCCAGACCCCATTACAGCCTTGGTCCAAACATGGACAAAAGAGCTGAATTGCAGAGGTGAGGTGCGAGTGAGACTGACCTTGACATCAAGGCAGCATTTGACCAAGTGTGGCATCAAGGAGCCCGAGTAAAACTGGTCAATGGGAATCAGGGGGAAAACTCTCCACTGGCTGGAGTCAGACCCAGCACAAAGGAAGATGGTTGTGGTGGTTGGAGGTCAATCATCACAGTCCCAGGACATCGCTGCAGGAGTTCCTCAGGGCAGTGTCCTCGGCCCCAACCATCTTCAGCTGCTCCATCAATGACCTTCCCTCCATCATAAGGTCAGAAGTGGGGATGTTCGCTGATGATTGTACAGTGTTCAGTTCGATTCACAACTCCTCAGATAATGAAGCAGTCCGTGCCCACATGCAGCAAGACCTGGACAACATTCAGGCTTGGGCTGATAAGTAGCAAGTAACATTCACATCACACAAGTGCCAGGCAATGACCATCTACATCAAACGAGTCTAACCACCTTCCCTTGACATTCAACGGCGTTACCATCAACATCCTGGGGGTCGCCATTAACCTGAAACTTAACCAGACCAGCCACATAAATACTGTGGCAACAAGAGCAGGTCAGAGGCTGGGTATTCTGTGACGAGTGTCTCACCTCCTGACTCCCCAAAGCCTTTCCACCATCTACAAGGCACAAGTCAGGAGTGTAATGGAATAGTCTCCACTTGTCAGCTCCAACAACACTCAAGAAGCTCGACACCATCCAGGACAAAGCAGCCGCTTGATTGGCTCCCCATCCCCCACCTTCAACATTCACTCCCTCCACCACCGGCGCCCCCTGGCTGCAGTGTGTACCATCTACAAGATGCACTGCAGCAACTCGCCAAGGCTTCTTCGGCAGCACCTCCCAAACCCACGACCTCTACCCCCTAGAAGGACAAGGGCAGCAGGTGCATGGGAACACCACCACCTCCACGTTCCCCTCCCAGTCACACACCATCCTGACTTGGAAATATATCGGCCGTTCCTTCATCGTCGCTGGGTCACAATCCTGGAACTCCCTCCCTAACAGCACTGTGGGAGCACCTTCACCACACAGACTGCAGCGGTTCAAGAAGGCGGCTCACCACCACCTTCTCAAGGGGCAATTAGGGATGGGCAATAAATGCCGGCCTTGCCAGCAACGCCCACATCCCATAAACGAATAAAAAAAAAGGCCAAAGTATCACACTGAAGAAATCCTCCATGTAAATAAGTACATTTGGATTTCTTTGTCGCAGATCTTCACTCACACCAACCTTAGCCCTAACTCCTAACTCCGTTAAATTAGTCTAAACACATCTTGAGGCTTTAACGTCAATGTGGTGTGTCTTGTTATATTGGTGCCAGAATGTCAAACTTTGGTAAAAGACAACATAGTTTCACAATTAATGCTGGTCGATATCTGCCAAGTAGTTACAGTGAAGTACATATTTTTGTGGGTAATTTGAGAAGCATTGTGGGTAAGGCAAGAGCAGAGCAGATAAACCAAACTTCCTCTTCACCCTTCCCCCAAACCAACTTCCTCAACTGGTCCCTTTAGTTAGAACAGTTCTGGCCAGTATGGCACGGTCAGGTAGCAAACAGCTATTATTGAGTCACCTGAATGGCTTGGCCTGTATGTTCAGAACACTCCCTTCACTCTCACCAGAGCGATATTCTACAGTCTGCAGTCCACATAGACTTTAAAGGGCTGAGTTTGATGTCCACCTCTCCAATTTTCCACTCCACTCAAAGTGCTGAGCCTTGCTGGGCTATGGTTCCAAAGGCCCATGCACCCTTTGGTATCTCACCCCTGGAGCCATCTCAACTGTGCCGGGCTAGATGGTGAATGGCAGGTCACTCCACGATGGAGAGGATTTACAGCCAGTCTGATCCTCACTGGTGCCCCCACACGTGCAGGAGTTGCCAGACGATCAGGAGGAAAAGCCATGGCTGATTACTCTCACTAAACTAGGGAGGGCAAAGTAAATTGTCACACCCATACTGGTGTCCCAGCACAGGCCAGGAATAAACCAAGGCTCTTTGGGTTTGTGTGGCTCAATAGTGTATCAGGTGGTGCCATAATCACCTACCAAATATAGCAACAGTTTGAACTTTTAGTAGGAAAGGGTCACCAAATATCTGTGGAGAGATGAGGAACTTATAATTCAAATGTTAAATATTAAGTCAATTTGGGACACCCACTTAAGGATTTAACCAGACATCACATCCTGTAGATTCAGAGAAATAAGGAGACCGCATGCCTGGGGACAGATCGACCCACAGGTGCCAAGTGATATTGGTAAATGAATGCAGATAATCCAAATATCAGCCATCTACAGGCAATCAAAACTTCACTTCATGGCACTGAAAATAGCAGTAACTTTCCATTTCCTTGTTGTCCTAACACTGAAGAATGCATTTCAGTATCCACTTTGCAAATCTTTAGATCCTGTTTGGTCCTGGACTGGAGGACCACCGGTGACATGTGTCACCTTTGTATGCTCAGTATAAAGGCCAGAACACTCAGTAACTACACTGTGGAGGTGGGCTTCTAATTGTAATTAATGGGGCGGGCGGAGGGGGGGGCTGCTGGTCATGAACACAATGGCCTGGAACCTGCGGTCCTGATGACTGTGAACTTGCAGTGCTCACCGTCATTCCGCCTTTGAAACTGACATGCAACTTCACGTGCAGCCCAACACACAAATCCTGAAGTTGCGGTCCGGCAAACATTGCTTCTCCACAGGCTGTGCGATGGATCCCTCAACATTCCCCCTTGCCCCCCACCAACCCGCCCAGCCCATCACCCCTCCCCGCAACAACCCCCCCAGCCCATCACCCCTCCCCGCAACAACCCCCCCAACCCATCACCCCTCCCCGCAACAACCCCCCCAGCCCATCACCCCTCCCCGCAACAACCCCCCCAGCCCATCACCCCTCCCCGCAACAACCCCCCCAGCCCATCACCCCTCCCCGCAACAACCCCCCCAACCCATCACCCCTCCCCGCAACAACCCCCCCAGCCCATCACCCCTCCCCGCAACAACCCCCCCAGCCCATCACCCCTCCCCGCAACAACCCCCCCAACCCATCACCCCTCCCCGCAACAACCCCCCCAACCCATCACCCCTCCCCGCAACAACCCCCCCAACCCATCACCCCTCCCCGCAACAACCCCCCCAGCCCATCACCCCTCCCCGCAACAACCCCCCCAGCCCATCACCCCTCCCCGCAACAACCCCCCCAACCCATCACCCCTCCCCGCAACAACCCCCCCAACCCATCACCCCCCGCAACAACCCCCCCAGCCCATCACCCCTCCCCGCAACAACCCCCCCAACCCATCACCCCTCCCCGCAACAACCCCCCCAGCCCATCACCCCTCCCCGCAACAACCCCCCCAGCCCATCACCCCTCCCCGCAACAACCCCCCCAACCCATCACCCCTCCCCGCAACAACCCCCCCAGCCCATCACCCCTCCCCGCAACAACCCCCCCAGCCCATCACCCCTCCCCGCAACAACCCCCCAAACCCATCACCCCCCGCAACAACCCCCCCAACCCATCACCCCCCGCAACAACCCCCCCAGCCCATCACCCCTCCCCGCAACAACCCCCCCAGCCCATCACCCCTCCCCGCAACAACCCCCCAAACCCATCACCCCTCACAACAACCCCCCCAACCCATCACCCCTCACCCCCCGCAACAACCCCCCAACCCATCACCCCCCGTAACCCCCCCAACCCATCACCCCTCACCCCCCACAACAACCCCCCCAACCCATCACCCCTCACCCCCCGCAACAACCCCCCAACCCATCACCCCCCCGTAACCCCCCCAACCCATCACCCCTCACCCCCCACAACAACCCCCCCCAACCCATCACCCCTCATCCCCCGCAACAACCCTCCCAACCCATCACCCGCAACAACCCATCACCCCTCACCCCCGCAACAACCTCCCCCAACCCATCACCCCTCGCAACAACCCCCAACCCATCACCCCTCCCCGCAACAACCCCCCCAACCCATCACCCCTCCCCACAACAACCCCCCCAACCCATCAACCCTGCCCGCAACAACCCCCCCCAACCCATCACCCCTCGCAACAACCCCCCCAACCCATCACCCCTCCCCGCAACAACCCCCCCAACCCATCACCCCTCCCCGCAACAACCCCCCCAACCCATCACCCCTCCCCGCAACAACCCCCCAAACCCATCACCCCTCACCCCCCGCCCATCACCCCTCCCCGCAACAACCCCCCAAACCCATCAACCCCGCCCATCACCCCTCCCCGCAACAACCCCCCCAACCCATCACCCCTCCCCGCAACAACCCCCCCAACCCATCAACCCTCCCCGCAACAACCCCCCAAACCCATCACCCCTCCCCGCAACAACCCCCCAAACCCATCATCCCCGCCCATCATCCCTCCCCGCAACAACCCCCCAAACCCATCAACCCCGCCCATCACCCCTCCCCGCAATCAACCCCAGCCCATCACCCCTCCCCGCAACAACCCCCCAAGCCCATCATCCCTCCCTGCAACAACCCCCCAAACCCATCACCCCTCACCCCCAACAACCCCCCAAACCCATCACCCCCCGCCCATCACCCCTCCCCGCAACAACCCCCCAAACCCATCACCCCCCGCCCATTACCCCTCCCCGCAACAAAACCCCCAACCCATCACCCCCCGCAACCCCCCAAACCCATCACCCCTCCCCGCAACAACCCCCCAAACCCATCACCCCTCCCCGCAACAACCCCCCCAAACCCATCACCCCTCACCCCCGCAACAAACCCCCAACCCATCACCCCCCGCAACAACCCCCCCAACCCATCACAACTCACCCCCCGCAACAACCCCCCCCAACCCATCACAACTCACCCCCCGCAACCTCCCCAACCCATCACCCCCCCCGCAACAACCCCCCAACCCATCACCCTTCCCCCTCCCCGCAACAACCCCCCAACTCATCACCCCTCCCCCCGCAACCCCCCCACCGCCAGAGTTAGCAATCACTGAAGTCAGTGATCTGACGAAAACGTCCCCCTTTGCCAAACAAATATCCCTTAGAAACCCCATAAAAAGTTAGATCCATTCAAGGAGGTATAACTGCATTTTTAAATGGCAATCGGAGTAACAACTGTCTGGCCCTGAAAAACTGATTTGGTATTGGTGGAATGTCAAATATCTCCATTAAGTTAAAAATTTGGATTTCAAAATTAATTTTAAAAAAATTAAAAGTTTGCTCATATGTCAGTTTCTACCTTAACCCAGCGTATGTAAAAAAAAGCTTTGTTCTCTGGAAATTTAAAAAAAAATGATTGATTGTTAATACCGTCTATTTCCTGGTTCTCGGTCTGAGAGAATTCTGCAATTTGATTGGGTGCTTAGGCAGCGTGTTGATGTTACAGCATCATTGCACTATGGGATTCCTACTCTACGTCGGAAAAGCCAAACTTATCACCAGAGGTCTTGGTGGGTAGCTTTCTTTGGGGCCGGCAGCGAACACCTTGGCTTTGCCGCTGACTGCAAATTAAGGGCCATTATAAATGACAGTCTCTGCATATACCCACACCATGCCAAAATATTAAACCAAGTGATGCACCAGATAGGGCGGAGTTGCATTTTCTGAGGAATTAACACGCACATCAGATTTACGGGACATACGTTTTCATTTATTTTTCTAATGCTTTCTGCACAGCACCTGTAACCTCTGATTAAAGCCCGTGTTAACGGCTAAACTCAGAGTTACACCGTACCATTTGTTACATCTGTTGCATTTGTCATTTCCAAATGCTAAGTTCCCACACTGGCCCATCATGCATTCAGCCTCTTATTTAATTAGCACTGAGATGTTTAAAGTCACTTACTCACAGCAGGATCCAATCTAAAATCAAAGCCAGTAGCACAAAGCATTAGGACCACCCTGTTACATTCAGCTCTTGAGTGTGAAGTGAAATAAACTCCACTCAACTGGAACTTCTAGTACCACTACAAACACCCAATTAAACAAGACTTCAAAAGCATGAAAAATAAACAGTTTGTCAAGAAATGTTATAGACACAATAATATAGAAGCCCTTTAACAAAGGTAGGGGAGCGCAAATGCACTAACAGTAATAGGGGAGGTTTCAAACTGCACTGATACCAAGCCCCTCCAAGCGAACTTCACACCCAATTAATCTGCATTCATTTTACAGCATTACCACACCCAGCTCCAATACTGCGAACATTAAACATTTGAAGCTCTGAAATTTACATTGATGATAACATGGAGTAGGGTGCCGTGCTGAAGCTATACAGTGTTGGTCAGGACACACCTTAAACATAGAAACAGAGAAAATAGATGCAGGAGTAGGCCATTCGGCCCTTCGAGCCTGCACCGCCATTCAATAAGATCATGGCTGATCATTCACCTCAGTACCCCTTTCCTGCTTTCTCGCCATACCCCTTGATCCTCTTAGCCGTAAGGGCCATATCTAACTCCCTCTTGAATATATCCAATGAACTGGCATCAACAACTCTCTGCGGCAGGGAATTCCACAGGTTAACAACTCTCTGAGTGAAGAAGTTTCTCCTCATCTCAGTCCTAAATGGCTTACCCCTTATCCCAAGACTGTGTCCCCTGGTTCTGGACTTCCCCAACATCGGGAATACTCTTCCTGCATCTAACCTGTCCAGTCCCATCAGAATCTTATACGTTTCTATGAGATCCCCTCTTATCCTTCTAAACTCCAGAGAAAAGGCCCAGTCGATCCAGTACCTCCTCATATGACAGTCCAGCCAACCCGGGAATCAGTCTGGTGAACCTTCGCTGCACTCCCTCAATAGCAAGAATGTCCTTCCTCAGATTAGGAGACCAAAACTGAACACAATATTCCAGATTAGACCTCACTAAGGCCCTGTACAACTGCAGTAAGGCCTCCCTGCTCCTATACTCAAATCCCCTAGATATGAAGGCCAACATACCATTTGCCTTCTTAACCGCCTGCTGTACCTGCATGCCAACTTTCAATGACTGATGAACCATGACACCCAGGTCTCGTTGCACCTCCCCTTTTCCTAATCTGCCGCCATTCAGATAATATTCTGCCTTCGTGTTTTTGCCCCCAAAATGCATAACCTCGCATTTATCCACATTATACTGCATCTGCCATGCATTTGCCCACTCACCTAACCTATCCAAGTCACCCTCCCTGCAGCCTCTGAGCATCCTCCTCGCAGCTCACACCGCCACCCAGTTTAGTCATCTGCAAATTTGGAGATATTACACTCTATTCCTTCATCTAAATCATTAATGTATATTGTAACGAGCTGGGGTCCCAGCACTGAGCCCTGCAGCACTCCACTAGTCACTGCCTGCCATTCTGAAAAGGACCCGTTTATCCCGACTCTCTGCTTCCTGTCTGCCAACCAGTTGTCTATCCGCGTCAGTACATTACCCCCAATAACGTGTGCTTTGATTTTGCACACCAATCTCTTGTGCGGGACCTTGTCAAAAGCCTTTTAAAAGTCCAAATACACCACATCCACTGGTTCTCCCTTGTCCACTCTGCTAGTTACATCCTCAAAAAATTCCAGAAGATTCATCAAGCATGATTTCCCTTTCATAAATCCTTGCTGACTTGGACCGATCCTGTCATTGCTTTCCAAAAGCGCTGCTATTTCATCCTTAATGATTGATTCCAACATTTTCCCCACTACTGAGGTCAGGCTAACCGGTCTACAATTCCCCGTTTTCGCTCCATCCTTTTTTTTAAAAAAAAGTGGTGTTACATTAGCTACCCTCCAGTCCATAGGAACTGATGCCAAGTCGATAGACTGTTGGAAAATGATCACCAATGCATCCACTATTTCTAGGGCCACTTCCTTAAGTACTCTGGGATGCAGATTATCAGGCCCCGGGGATTTATTGACCTTCAATCCCATCAATTTCCCTAACACAATTTCCCACCTAATAAGAATATCCTTCAGTTCCTCCTCCTCACTAGACCCACTGTCACCTAGTACATTCGGAAGGTTATTTGTGTCTTCCTTCGTGAAGGCAGAACCGAAGTATTTGTTCAATTGGTCTGCCATTTCTTTGTTCCCCATTATAAATTCACCTGAATCCGACTGCAAGGACCTACGTTTGTCTTCACTAATCTTTTTCTCTTCACATATCTATAGCAGCTTTTGCAGTCAGTTTTTATATTCCCTGCAAGCTTACTCTCATACTCTATTTTCCCCCTCTTAATTAAACCTTTAGTCCTCCTCTGTTGAATTCTAAATTTCTCCCAGTACTCAGGTTTGTTGCTTTTTTTAGCCAATTTATATGCCTCTTCCTTGGTTTTAACACTATCCTTAATTTCCCTTGTTAGCCACGGTTGAGCCACCTTCCCCGTTTTATTTTTACTCCAGACAGGGATGTACAATTGCTGAAGTTCATCCATGTGATCTTTAAATGTTTGCCATTGCTTATCCACCGTCAACCCTTTTAAGTATAATTTGCCAGTCTATTCTAGCCAATTCATGTCTCATACCGTCAAAGTTACCTTTCGTTAAGTTCAGGACCCTAGTTTCCAAATTAACTGTGTCACTCTCCATCTTAATAAAGAATTCTACCATATTATGGTCACTCTTCCCCAAGGGGCCTCACACAACAAGATTGCTAATTAGTCCCTTCTCATTACACACCGTGTTTATGTCCTGTCACACATGGAAACATCCATGCCCTGACAGCAGCACAGAGAATGGCAATGAAAGAAAGACTTGCATTTATATAGCACCTTTCACAACCTCGGGACGTCCCAAAATCTTTTACAGCCAATGAAGTACTTTTGAAGTGAAATAATTCTTGTAATGTAGGAAACGCGGCAGCTAATATGCGCAGTGCAAGATCCCACAAACAGCAATGTATTCATGACCAGATAATGTGTTTGTGATGCCAATAGGCTTGTGTGTGTGAAGGCAGTTGAAGAAAAGCTCACTCTTCAGCCTTGAAAGGAGCTGAATGAGAAGGCACTTTATGGAGCTGTGTGAAATACAAAGCAGAAATGTAGGATTTAATCGTTCCCACAACAGGACAGCCAATGAATTTCTGTGCCCACAGGAAACCGTTTTAATAAAACAGTTTTAACACAGAACAGTTTCCGGCACCAGGATCCAAAGAGTGAGCCTGTGTGTTTATGTGCAACTCTAATGTCATCAGCAACATGACCAAGTGCCGCTTACCCAACCCAGTCAGGTTTTGGGCGAAGGAGCAGAGCGTAATCAATAATTATACACGTTCATCACCCCCCTCCAAGCTCAGACTTCTGGATAGCACTGAACAGAGTTGTGTTCAAGTGCTGAGCTCTGCCTGCTCAACATGGCAAAGATAAGGACACTTGAGAGAATGCTTGACAACAGAATGTCACAGGGGAAGCGTTTAAAATGGAAAGCCTAGTTTCTCTTTCCTGCACCCCTCCCCCAAAATAGTTCTCTCTTAAGCTTAACCATGACTAAACTAAAGCTGCCTTTCTCAGCTTCACAGAACATCAGGGCTCTGATGGGAAACACCCACTGCTTCCTTTGAAGATAATTGGTAGGCAACATTTCAACACTACTCCCATCGACAAACATTCGTACAATTTTAACCACGACCTTCAGGTGTAGTTCGAGGCCCCGCCCACTGAAAAATAAAAGGCGGGCCAGTTATTATTGAGTCATTATCTGCATGAGCCAGACTCTGAGAATTACTTAGCCAGTTAGGCACCAAGGAGGCTCCTGAGCCGTGTAGAATTGAACCCCCGCCCGAGACAGCGCCCCTCCCCCCCCGCCCGAGACAGAGTCTCCCCCCACCCCCGCCCGAGACAGCGTTTCCCACCCCCCCCAAACCGGAGAGTCTTCCCCCCCACCCCCACCCAAGGCAGCGTTCTCCTCCTTCCCCCCCCCCCACCCCGAGACAGAGTCTTCCCACCAACCCCGCCCGCCCCCCCCCCAGAGACAGAGTCTTCCTCCCACCCCTCTCCCCCCAGCCCGAGACAGAGACTCCCCCCCCCACCCCCGAGACAGAGTCTCCCCCCCACCCCCGCTCCCCTGAGACAGAGTCTCCCCCCCCACACCAGGACAGCGTTTCCCCCCCACCGGAGACAGAGTCTTCCCCCCACTCCCGGCAGCGTTCTCCTCCTTCCCCCCCCACCCCCCGAGACAGCGCCCCCCCCCAGCCCGAGACAGAGTCTTCCCCCACCCCCGCCCGAGACAGCGTTCCCCCCACCCGAGACAGTGTTCCCCTCCGCCCCCCCACCCGAGACAGAGTCTCCCCTCCCTCCCGCTCACCCCTCGAGACAGTGTCCCACTCGTCCCCACCAGAGTCAGCGTTACCCCCCCACCAGGATCAAACAGTCAGCTACAACTAGTTTAAACAGATCAGACATGAGCTTGTGGAGAATGGGATCCGGTCCGACACAAAATAGCGTCATTTCCCAGGAGCTTTTTACAAATCTGGAGAGCACCAAAAGCTTCATCAGGTAAATTTGGAGCAGGACATTTTGAGCAGAGCAACAAAATCTTATGCCACTTGCTCTGAAAGGCTGGCGTTCCTGTATCTACTAAAGATGCCCACTGTGACAATCACCTCTACACCACACGGAAACCTGGGCTGCAGGGCAGAAAAAGGGATCTTTCAGGAAGATGATTTAATTTAGTAGCATTGAATATAGAAACACAGGGCCCAAGTTTCCACATGATTTGCGCCTGATTTTTAGGAGCAACTGGTGGAGAACGGACTATCTTAGAAATCGCAATTCTCCACATTTTTTTTTCTGCAGTTCTAGTCAGTTAGAACAGTTCTACATTGGAACAGAATTTTTTTCTTCAAAAGGGGGCGTGTCCGGCCACTGACGCCTGATTTAAAGTTTCCACAGTGAAAACGTACTCCAAACTAAAGTAGAATGGAGCAAGTGAAGATTTTTGTAGAACTGAAAAAACCTGTTCTACACATAAAAAAATCAGGCGCAGGTTACAAATTAGGCGTCCAGAATGAGGTGGGGGGGAAGGGAAGTCATTAAATTCTATAATAAATCCTTATTTATACTTATACAAATAAATCCAACCTGAATAAACATTTATAAGCAAAGAAAAGATTAAATAAACCATCTTCCTACCTGTGTGAAAGTGCTTCAGGCAGGCCTTTCAGGACCGAAGGCTGAACGGGCCGGCCCGAGACTTCGGGCAGGGCCCGTCCCCAGCACCAGATTTACAGGTAGGTGGCGTTGGGTTGGGTCGGGGAGGGGGGAAGGGAGAGACGGGGAGGGGGGCGGTCAGGTCGGATCCAGTCCGGGAGCGGGAGTCGGGTCCAGTGGGGGGGGGGGGGGTCGGGTCCAGTCGGGGAGCGGGAACAGGAGCGCGGGTCGGGTCCAGTCGGGGTGGGGGGGGGAGCGGGTGTCGGGTCTGGTCCGGAGGCAGGGGAGGGGGGCGGGGAGCGGGTCTGGTCGGGGGGGGGGGGGGGGGGGGGGGAAAGCAGGAGCTGGCTGTGGGAGGAGCCTTATTCACGCAGCCCCAGTGAGGCCATTGGGCCAGGGCTAGGGGCTGCGTGCTTCGGGCCCCTCCCACACAGTTCGGCGCCTGGAGCTACTGCACTTGCGTGCCCACTGTAGCGCGCATGTGCAGAGGTCCCGGCACTGTTTTCAGCGCAGGGACCTGGCTCCGCCCCTCCCACAGCTCGTGCTGCGCTGCGTCGAGGGCCAGAGGACCTGCAGGGAGGTGGAGAATACGGAGGATTTTTTTAGGCGCACTTTGTGGCGCGAAAAACGGGCGTCCAGGTCGGGACTGCGCCATTCTAGGCGCGGCTCGAAACTTGGGCCCATAGAAAATAGGTGCAGGAGTAGGCCATTCGGCCCTTCGAGCCTGCACCACCCTTCAATAAGATCATGGCTGATCATTCACCTCAGTATCCTTTTCCTGCTTTTCTCCATACCCCTTGATCCCTTTAGCCGTAAGGGCCACATTTAACTCCCTCTTGAATATATCCAATGAACTGGCATCAACAACTCTCTGCAGTAGTTAACAACTCTGAGTGAAGACGTTTCTCCTCATCTCGGTCCTAAATGGCTTACCCCTTATCCTTAGACTGTGTCCCCTGGTTCTGGACTTCCCCAACATCAGGAACCTTCTTCCTGCCTCTAACCTGTCCAATCCTGTCAAGAATTTTATATGTTTCTATGAGATCTCCTCATTCTTCTAAACTCCAGTGAATACAGGCCCAGATGATCCAGTCCCTCCTCATATGTCAGTCTTGCCGTCCCGGGAATCAGTCTGGTGAATCTTCGCTGCACTCCCTCAACAGCAAGAACGTCCTTCCTCAGATTAGGAGACCAAAACTGAACACACTATTCCAGGTGAGGCCTCACCAAGGCCATGTACAACTGCAGTAAGATCTCCCTGCTCCCGTACTCAAATCCCCTAGCTATAAACGCCAAAATGCATTTGCCTTCTTCACTGCCTGCTGTACCTGTATGCCAACTTTCAATGACTGATGTACCATGACACCCAGGTCTCGTTGCACCTCCCCTTTTCCTAATCTGTCACCATTCAGATAATATTCTGTCTTCCTGTTTTTGCCACCAAAGTGAATAACCTCACATTCATCCACATTATACTGCATCTGCCATGCATTTGCCCACTTACCTAACCTGTCCAAGTCACCCTACAGCCTCTTCACATCCTCCTCACAGCTCACACCGCCACCCAGTTTAGTGTCATCTGCAAACTTGGAGATATTACACTCAATTCCTTCATCCAAATCATTGATGTATATTGTAAAGAGCTGGGGTCCCAGCACTGAGCCCTGCGGCACCCCACTAGTCACTGCCTGCCATTCTGAAAAGGATCCGTTTATCCCAACTCTCTGCTTCCTGTCTGCCAACCAGTTCTCTGTCCACGTCAATACATTACCCCCAATACCATGTGCTTTAATTTTTCACACGAATCTCTTGTGTGGACCTTGTCAAAAGCCTTTTGAAAGTCCAAATACACCACATCCACTGGCTCTCCTTGTCCACTCTATTAGTTACATCCTCAAAAAATTCTAGAAGATTTGTCAAGCATGATTTTCCTTTCATAAATCCATGCTGACTTGGATCCTGTCACTGCTTTCCAACTGCGCTGCTATTGCGTCTTTAATAATTGATTCCAACATTTTCCCCACCACTGATGTCAGGCTAACCGGTCTATTATTCCCCGTTTGCTCTCCCTCCTTTTTAAAAAGTGGTGTTACATTAGCTACCCTCCAGTCCATAGGAACTGATCCAGAGTCGATTAGACTGTTGGAAAATGATCACCAATGCATCCACTATTTCTAGGGCCACTTTAAGTACTCTGGGATGCAGACCATCAGGCCCTGGGGATTTATCAGCCTTCAATTCCATCAATTTCCCTAGCACAATTTCCCACCTAATAAGGATTTCCTTCAGTTCCTCCTTCTCGCTAGACCCTCGGTCCCCTAGTATTTCCGGAAGGTTATTTGTGTCTTCCTTAGTGAAGACAGAAGCAAAGTATTTGTTCAAGTGGTCTGCCATTTCTTTGTTCCCCATTATAAATTCATCTGATTCTGACTGCAAGGGACTTACGTTTGTCTTCAGTAATCTTTTTCTCTTCACATACCTATAGAAGCTTTTGCAGTCAGTTTTTATGTTCCCAGCAAGCTTCCTCTCATACTCTATTTTCCCCCTCCTAATTAAACCCTTTGTCCTCCTCTGCTGAATTCTAAATTTCTCCCAGTCCTCAGGTTTGCTGCTTTTTCTGGCCAATTTATGTGCCTCTTCCTTGGATTTAAGCCGTCAACCCTTTAAGTATCATTCGCCAGTCTATACTAGCCAATTCATGTTTCATACCATCAAAGTTACCTTTCCTTAAGTTCAGGACCCTAGTCTCTGAATTAACTGTGTCACTTTCCATCTTAATAAAGAATTCTACCATATTATAGTCACTCTTCCCCAAGGGGCCTCACACAAGATTGCTAATTAGTCCTTTCTCATTACACATCACCCAGTCTAGGATGGCCAGCCCTCTAGTTGGTTCCTCGACATATTGGTCTCGAAAACCATCCCTAATACACTCCAGGAATTCCTCCTCCGCTGTCTTGCTACCAGTTTGGTTAGCCCAATCTATATGTAGATTAAAGTCACCCATGATAACGGCTGTACCTTTATTGCATGCATTCCTAATTTCTTGTTTGATGCTGTCCCCAACCTCACTACTACTGTTTGGTGGTCTGTATACAACTCCCACTAGCGTTTTCTGCCCTTTGGTATTCCGCTGCTCTACCCATACAGATTCCACATCATCCAAGCTAATGTCCTTTCTTACTATTGCATTAATTTCCTCTTTAACCAGCAATGCTACCCCATCTCCTTTTCCTTTCTGTCTATCCTTCCTGAATGTTGAATACTCCTGGATGTTGAGTTCCCAGCCTTGGTCACCCTGGAGCCATGTCTCCGTAATCCCAATTATATCATATTCGTTAATAGCTGCCTGCGCAGTTAATTCGCCCACCTTATTACGAATACTCCTCGTAGTGAGGTACAGAGCCTTCAAGACTTGTCTTTTTAACAGACTTTGTCCCTTTAGAATTTTGCTGTAATGTGGCCCTTTTGATTTTTGCCTTGGGTTTCTCTGCCCTCCACTTTTACTTTTCTTCTTTCTACATTTTGCTTCTGCCCCCATTCTACTTCCCTCTGTCTCCCTGCATAGGTTCCCATATAAAAAGTTAACAGCTGAATGTTTAATAATGAATTGCTTTAAAAAGGATTTAAGCTCTCTGATGGCTTACCTCCTGGGTGGAGGGTATGCTGGGAGATTAATAACGATGATGAATAATTGGCCTCAATTAAGGTTAGCAGCCACACTACACAAGGCGGCAGATTATTTAAAGTCTGATTGGATGGTCTGGTCAAGTTAAAATCTCGGCGCCCTGTTCAGTTAGCTTCAGGAGTCAGGTTAGCAAGTGCGCTGGGCAAGGCCCACAACAAAGCAGTCGATTTACTCTGTAGAGCAAAATTACTTGGTGAACATAAGAGCAGGCCATATGGCCCCTCTAGTCTGCTTCACCATTCAATAAGATCATGGCTGATCTTCTACCTCAAACTCCACTTCTGGCCCGATCCCCATATCAATTAATGCCTTTAATATCCAAAAATCTAGTGATCTCTGTCTTGAATACGTTCAACAACTGAGCAGCCACAGCCCTCTGGGGTAAAGGATTCTAAAGATTCACAACCCTCTGCGTGAAGAAATTCCTCCTCATCTCAGTCCTAAATGGCTGACCCCTTATTCTGAGACTGTGACCCCTGGTTCTAGACTCCCCGGCCATCTACCCTGTCAAGCCCTGTAAGAATGTTGTATGTTTCAATGAGATCACCTCTCATTCTTCTAAACTCATGCGAATATAGGCCTAGTCTACTCAATCTCTCCTTATAGGACAATCCCCCCATCCGTCTGGTGAACCTTCGTTGTACACCCTCTATGGCAAGTATATCCTTCCTTAGGTAAGGAGATTGTTGGAGTGGATTTTCGGACATAGCAAAGCAGGATGGGGTAAGCCACCACTAAATGAACTTTGTACGAAGAAGCCTATCTGCTGTCCCTGATATGAACTGTGCAGCAACAAGTGACTCCTGGCCAGGTGCAGCCCACTGTTTCATCGAAAGCTTTGCAACAGAATAACTAACCACAAAAGAAGATACAGAGGAAGGGCCCCCAAACTCGCACCATGCTATCAGGTTTCACTAGGACTAAAATGTTGTATGTAAATGAATTGCGTTGCCATATGGATTGATTGGTTGTATGTAAATGAATTTAAATGATTGTATTCCGCCCCCTGTAAACTGCTTATAACCCCGCGGCACAAGGCACTCGGGGAGAAGGTGTTCACAGATCGCAGGATCCCAACTCTTCTCCCAGAGCTCTGTTAGCAATAAAGTTGTCTCTCTTACTTTATGTGAATTTATTTTCACTAAGAGACCAAAACTGTACATAATACTCCTGGTGTGGTCTCACCAGGGCCCTATATAATTGAATTAAGATGTCTTTACTCTTATACTCATATCCTCTTGTAATAAAGACCATTTGCTTTCTTAATCACTTGCTGTACCTGCAGGTTAACTTGGTGATTTGTGTACAAGGACACCTAGGTCTCTCTGAACACCAACATTTCTCAATCTACCACCATTTAAAAAATACTCTGCTTTTCTGTTTCCTACCAAAGTGGATAACTTCACATTTCTCCACATTATATCCCATTTGCTATGTTGTTGCCCACTCACTCAGCCTGTCTACATCACCTTGAAGCCTCTTTGCATCCTCCTCACAACTTACATTCCCACCTAGCTTTGTATCATCAGCAAACTTGGATATATTACATTTGGTCCCCTCATACAAATCATTGATATAGATTGTGAATAGCTGAGGCCCAAGCACCGATCCTTACGGCACCCCACTAGTTACAGCCTGCCAACCCGAAAATGACCCGTTTATTCCTACTCTGTGTTTTCTGTTCGTTAACCAATCCTCAATCTATGCTAGTATATTACCCCAAATTCCATGAGCCCTAATTTTGTTTCATAACCTCTTTTGTCGCACCTAATTGAATGCCTTCTGAAAATCCAAATACACCACATCCACTGGTTCCCCCTTATCTATTCTGATAGTTACAACCTCAAAAAACAGATTTGTCAAACAGAATTTCCCTTTCATAAATCCGTGTTAACTCTGTCCAATCTTATTTTCTAAGTTCCTTGTTACCATGTCCTTAATAATAGATTGTAGCATTTTCAATACTACTGATGTCAGACTAACCGTTTTCTCTCTCCCTCCTTTCTTAAATAGTGGGGTTACATTTGCTACATTCCAATCCGCAGGAACCATTCTCGAATCTATGGAACTTTGGAAGATGACAACCAATGCATCCACTATCTCTATAGCCACCTCTTTCAAAATCCTAGGATATAGGCCATCAGGGGATTTATCGGCTTTCAGTCCCATTAATTTCTCCAGGACCTTTTTTTTTACTAATACTAAATTCTTTCAGTTCCTCATTCTCGCTAGACACTTGGTTCTCCACTAGTTCCAGCAAGATTTTTATGTCTTCTTCCATGAAGACAGACACAAGTGTTTATTTAATTTCTCTGCCATTTCCTTATTCCCCGTTACAATTTCTCCTGTCTCAGCCCGTTAGGGACCCACATTTACTTTCGCTAATCTTTTCCTTTTTACATACCTATTGAAGCTTTTAAAGTCTGTTTCTATGGGCCCAAGTTTCCACACGTGCCTAGAACGGCGCAGTCCCGACCTGGACGCCCGTTTTTCACGCCACAAAGTGCGCCTAAAAAAATCCTCGGTATTCTCCATCTACCTGCAGGTCTTATGGCCCTCGGCGCAGTCAGCACGAGCTGTGGGGGGCGGAGCCAGGTCCCTGCGCAGAAAACAGTGCCGGGACCTCTGCACATGCGCGCTACAGTGGGCACGCAAGTGCAGTAGCTCCAGGCACCGAACTGTGTGGGAGGGGCCCGAAGCACGCAGCCCCTAGCCCTGGCCCAATGGCCTCACTGGGGCTGCGTGAATAAGGCTCCTCCCACGGCCAGCTCCTGCTTCCTCCGGACCCGACACTCGCTCCCCGCCCCCCCCGCCTCCGGACCAGACCCGACACCCGCTCCCCCCCGCCTCCGGACCAGACCAGACACCCCCCCCGACTGACCCGACCCTACCCGCGCTCCTGTTCCCGCTCCCCGCCCCCCCGACTGGACCCAACCCGACCCGCGCTCACTCCCCCCGACTGGACCCAACCGGACCCGACTCCCGCTCTCGGACTGGATCCGACCTGACCTTCCTCCCCCCCACCCCACTCTTCCCCCCCCCTCCCCCCCCTCCCTCCTCCTCCCTCCTCCCCCCCCCTCCCCCCCCCCCTCCCTCCCCCCCTTCCTCCCCTCCCCCCCCCCCCCCCCCTCCTCCCCCTCCCCCTCCCCCCCCCCTCCCCCCCTTCCTCCCCTCCCCCCCCCTCCCCCCCCTCCCCCCCCCCTCCCCCTCCCTCCCCCCCTCCCCCTCCCTCCCCCCCCTCCCCCTCCCTCCCCCTCCCCCCCCCACTCTCTCTCTCTCCCCCCCCCACTCCCCCCCACCCCACCCCACTCCCCCCCCTCCCTCTCTCTCTCCCTCTCTCCCCTCCCCCTCCCCCCCCTCTCTCTCTCTCTCTCTCTCTCTCTCTCTCTCTCTCCCTCTCTCCCTCCCTCCCTCCCTCCCTCCCTCCCTCCCTCTTCCCCTCCCTCTTCCCCTCCCCCTCCCCCTCCCCCCCCCCCCCCCCCGACCCGAACCGAACCTCCCCGACCCAACCCAACGCCACCTACCTGTAAATCTGGTGCTGGGGACGGGCCCTGCCCGAAGTCTCGGGCCGGCCCGTTCAGCCTTCGGTCCCAAAAGGCCTGCCTGAAGCACTTTCACACAGGTAGGAAGATAGTTTATTTAATCTTTTCTTTGCTTATAAATGTTTATTCAGGTTGGATTTATTTGTATAATATTTGTATAAGTATAAATAAGGATTTATTATAGAATTTAATGACTTCCCTTCCCCCCACCTCGTTCTGGACGTCTAATTTGTAACCTGCGCCTGATTTTTTAATGTGTAGAACAGGTTTTTTTCAGTTCTACAAAAATCTTCACTTGCTCCATTCTAACTTAGTTTGGAGTACGTTTTCACTGTGAAAACTTTCAAATCAGGCGTCAGTGACCGGACACGCCCCCTTTTGAAGAAAAAATTCTGTTCCAAAGTAGAACTGTTCTACCTGACTAGAACTGCAGAAAAAAACATGTGGAGAATTGCGATTTCTAAGATAGTCCGTTCTCCACCAGTTGCTCCTAAAAATCAGGCGCAAATCATGTGGAAACTTGGGCCCTGTGTCTCTCGCTAGTTTACTCTCATTATATTTTCCCTTTATCAATTTCTTGGTCTTCCTTTGCTGAATTCTAAAATCTTCCCAATCCTCAGGCTTACTACTCTTTTTGGCAACATTATAAGCCTCTTTCTTTGATCTAATACTATCTTTAACTTCTCGTTCACCACGGTTGGACCACTTTTCCTGCGGGGTTTTTGTGCCTTAAATGGAATATCTATTTGTTGTAAATTATGTATTAATTCTTTAAATGCTATCCATTGCATGTTTACCTTTTAATGTAGTTTCCCAATCTACCTGAGCCAACTCGCCCTCATACCTACGTAGTTTGCTTTGTAGAGATTTAAGACCCTAGTTTCAGATTTAACTAAATCACTTTCAAACTTAAAATAAAATTCAATCATATTATGGTCACTGTTCCCCAAAGGCCCCTTTCTACAAGCTTATTAATTAACCTTTCCTCATTGCACAATACTGGATCTAAAATAGCCTGTTCCCTGGTTGGTTCCTCAACATACTGATCTAGAAAACTATCTTGTATAGATTCCATGAATTCGTCCTCCACACTATTACTGCAAATTTGGTTTGTCCAGTCTGTATGCAGATTAAAGTCCCCCATGATTACTGTATTACCCTTGTTACATGCGCCTCTAATTCTCTGATTTCTACTCTGCCCTACATTACAACTACTGTTAGGGGCCTATGAACAACTCCCACCAATGTTTTCTGCCCCCTGCTGTTTCTTAGCTCCACCCAAACGGATTCTACTTCTTGATTTTCGGAGTTAAGATCCTTTCTCTCTACTGTCTTTATCCCATCCTTTATCAGGGCTACCCCTCCTTTTCCAGTTTGCCTATCTCTTCTAAAAGTTAATATCCTGGAATATTTAGTTCCCAACTTTGGCCACTTTGCAACCACATCTCCGTAATGGCTATTAGATAAAATCTATTTATTCATCTATCTGCGCGATTAATTCATCTATTTTGTTGCAAATGCTTCTCGCATTCAGATATCGTGCCTTCAGCTTTGAGTTATTTCTATTTTCCCTGATGTCACCGATACCCAATGATCTGTTACTCGCTCTGTCCCTTCCTGACCCACTCTGCTTATTTTTTACCCAAAACTCTGCTCTCGAGCCTCGACACTTCTCGCTGCTTTTAAATTTACTCTTTCCTGAATCCGCCTCCCCCTTCATTAGTTTAAAGCCCTATCTTTATTTGTTTCTCATTGTATACTTTATGATTTAAATTATAAACTTCTTCCCAACTCCCCAGGTTAATAACAGTTACTATCAGGTACACCTCATGGTTAACACACTGATACAGATAGAACAATTTATTGAGGAGATGGACTTCGTTAATGTGGATAGGTGTGTCAGGAACTGGGAACACAGATCCACAATCTTTGAGAGCTGCTCTTCTAAGTTCTCTTTTCGCACTATACCTTGAGGCTGTTTGAGGGGCAGGGGAAGAACTGGAATACAGCATTACCTCCAACCACAATGCTTTGGAGCCTTAAAATCCAGTTCTCGGATAACACGAGGTGGAGTTCAAGTCATATTAATGTGAAACTGCCATTTTAACCAGTTTCCATCAGAACCCCGTAAACAATTCAGACTTTTACTTTGGCTGGTACTAAATATTTAAGTGACAAATGCTGACGACACTGGGGAATGGTTTGAAGTTGTTTTAAGCGGAAATAAATCTGACCATCTTTATTAACATTAGTACAGTTCCCTCACACTGCCGGAGCCAAGAATGCCCTGACAGTTTCACCCAACATATTTGCATCTTTTGATAAATGTACAAAAGCAGAACAGAAAATAAAGTGTGTTATTTAGGTAGGGGATAGCCAGCCCTTTAAATTAATTCCAACTTCAGTTGTAAATGATGATTAGTAATTAAACCAGTTTACATTTCGGACTGTCACAGTACACGACCAGTTCCCCCCTACATTAGGCTGCCAGTAGTTCGATTAACATGTTTGGGTCCTGGATGTAAATATAACCATACTTTAAAGCAGACAGTCAGGGCTTGACAAGGTGTGTGTACAGGTGGGAACAGCAGCGGTGGCAGCACACAAATTGAAATCATCTCAAATGCTCCAAATGTGAATTGTATCCAGCACTCCAACTTCACATCAGCCTGTATATGTCTAAACAACCTCCAAAATTAAATGCAGCCCAAGAAATGGTATAAAAGTATTACTTTACAAAATAAATATTCATAAACCAATTACTTCCTGCCTACTTATTCAGTTAATTATACTGAATTCCAGGACCATGGATGCTGCACAGCTCATGGATCCCAAATAGAGTACCACCTGTAACACTGGCATGAAGTTAATCCTGTGCATAGCACACTTTAAGCAGGGTATCCCTTTGCACACGAAAGCTCACAACTGGCAGGTCACAACCGGCAGCTCACATGATGTGAATTCTGCATTTTCCCAACTCGTCCATCAGTTGGGATCATGCGGCACAAGAAACTGAAGCAAAAAGTCAGAACCATTAGCGATTGGAAGATATCAACCTGGAGCAGTTAATGTACAGAGTTCCTTTCAGGAAAATCTAACACTCTGAATTTCTAGCAGTTTATTCAGATTTTGGAAATTTAAAAACTGCAAGACAAATTTAGATTTCACTGAAAAACTCAGGCCTTACAAAATATGCCAAACACACCAAAGGAGGAACAATCCTCTTTTCGTGCAGCAACCTACTGACCCAAGCAACAGTAATTACAATGACACATTTCCTTTTATCAGTTAGCTTTTCTAATTATAAACTTACATTTTGAAATCCAACAGAAGGCTTGCAGTTTAATAGTTGAGTACAAGTCATTTTGCTGGCTGTATGATTGAGAAACATTTGCAAATGTAGCAATGCACGAACATGCATTACAAATGCAAGGGGAGATGAGAGTTAGACAAACAACTTCCGTCCTAGTCACTCACCCTGCAGATCAAGTCACTGCATCACTCTCCCCCACTCCCTTTACAGGTGTCACTCTCCATGTCCCCCCTCCCCCTTTACAGGCGTCACTCTCCATGTCCTCCCTCCTCCTTTACAGGTGTCACTCTCCATGTCCCCCGCCCCCCCAGGTGTCACTCTCCATGTCCCCCCTCCTCCTTTACAGGTGTCACTCTCCATGTCCCCCCTCCCCCTTTACAGGTGTCACTCTCCATGTCCTCCCTCCTCCTTTACAGGTGTCACTCTCCATGTCCCCCCTCCCCCTTTACAGGTGTCACTCTCCATGTCCCCCCTCCCCCTTTACAGGTGTCACTCTCCATGTCCCCCCTCCCCCCCAGGTGTCACTCTCCATGTCCCACCTCCCCCTTTACAGGTGTCACTCTCCATGTCCTCCCTCCTCCTTTACAGGTGTCACTCTCCATGTCCCCCCTCCCCCTTTACAGGTGTCACTCTCCATGTCCTCCCTCCCCCTTTACAGGTGTCACTCTCCATGTCCTCCCTCCTCCTTTACAGGTGTCACTCTCCATGTCCCCCCTCCTCCTTTACAGGTGTCACTCTCCATGTCCCCCCTCCTCCTTTACAGGTGTCACTCTCCATGTCCCCCCTCCTCCTTTACAGGTGTCACTCTCCATGTCCCCCCGCCCCCACAGGTGTCACTCTCCATGTCGCACCACCCCCCCCCCCTACAGATGACAGCTCTGTATTTTTGAACAGTGAATGCTGCCAAACACACCTGCATTGAGATACACTGACAGAACGTTCTCAGTCTCACCCTCCACTAAGTATTAAATATATATGACATTTCAGTTAATTTGGTCACGAGAAACCTGGACCAGGCGGTTAGAAATGTGACACGAGTCAATACGATTGATGTGGTGCAGTACTCTTAATAAATCTCATTGCGTGAAGAGTTTTCCACAGGTCAAGTGGACAATTTCACTCCCCCTCCCCATCATTACACATTACTCTAACCCCGCAGACAATATCGAACTCTAGTGAAAGGCAGCTTGGAGAAAAGACTATCATTTATACTATTGCCTAAAATGTGCACAACGTACAACTTTACAGACAGTCAATGCGGATTTAAATTACCAACAAATTCACACAACCTGGCAACCTGACTGCAGTGTGCTCTATCTACAGGAAGAGTGCAGCTCCAACAACACAAGAAGCTCGACACCATCCAGGACAAAGCAGCTGCTTGATTGGCTCCCCATCCCCCACCTTCAACACTCACTCCCTCCACCACCGGCGCACCCTGGCTGCAGTGTGCACCATCTACAAGATGCACTGCAGCAACTCGCCAAGGCTTCTTCGGCAGCACCTCCCGAACCCACGACCTCTACCACCTAGAAGGACAAGGGCAGCAGGTCCATGGGAACACCACCACCTCCACGTTCCCCTCCCAGTCACACACCATCCTGACTTGGAAATATATCGGCTGTTCCTTCATCGTCGCTGGGTCACAATCCTGGAACTCCCTCCCTAATAGCACTGTGGGAGCACCTTCACCACACGGACTGCAGCGGTTCAAGAAGGCAGCTCACCACCACCTTCTCAAGGGGCAATTCGGGATGGACAATAAATGCCGGCCTTGCAGCGACGCCCACATCCCGAGCAGGAAGATGGTGCTCAACAAACCTGATCACTTCTTTGAGGTTGATGTGCTGTACATTGATTTTCAGGAAGCCTCTCACAAGGTATGACACTGGAGAAGATTACAGGGTCATGTAATTGAAGGAGGCAGCAAATTGCATCAAAAACTGGTTAGAGGGGAGGAAAAAGAAAGTGGGAGTTGAGAGCAATGTTTCCAGAGTGGGTGGGAGTGAGGTTTCCTGCTGAATCTAGTCCTGGGACTGCGTCTGCTCACTGTGTACATCAACGATTTGGATACAGGGCGAGAGGGGGTGCTGTCCAAATTTGCATTGATACCAAAATATGAGGCCTAATAAATAATTCAGAAGACCATAGGAAGCTGCAATAGGATATTGAAAAGATGGCACAATGGGCAATAGACTTGAAACTCAGTGAATGTGGAGTGGTACATTTTGGTAAATGAATGAATTATACTGTAAATGGAAGAAAACCAGGCTGATCCTGGGAAGACAAGTATTATGGGTTTCAGGCTCACTAGACATTAAAAGCAGAGGTGATTAGACAGAGATGTTTAAAATTGAGGGATGATACAGAATCGATCAAGAGTATTTCCAAAGGTCGAGGGGTCTGGAACAAACTGATGTAGAAGAGAGATTTAGGACCGAGAGCAGAAACTGTTGTGTTTTTTTTTTAAAACAGGCTGTGGCAGGCACTACCAGAGTTAGTGATTGAAGCAGTAACTACGCCAACATTTAAAAATAGGTGGTTTAAGGAAGGGAAAACAAAGGGATATGGGAAGAAGGTGGGAACATGAGATTCGGATCCTGCTCAGGTGGAGAATAAGCACCCACACAGACTGACGGGGTTGAACAGCCTATTTCCGTGTTGTCATTTCTATCTAATGAGTTCAATCAGAACCTGTTGAAACACCAGCCCATCTGTCTTTCTTTACAGATGCCGACTGACTGACTGCGTGTTTCCAGCATTTTCAGTTTCTGTTGGAAACGGCAAAGATTCATTGATTTTGCTTTTCACAATTCCCAACTCCTCAGTGCAGGACATTTCATCGGAATATTTCTGGCACGAGCATTTTACTTTGCTGTGCAATTGTCCAGCAGGCAGTTTAACAGCTGTCATACCCCCATAAAACCCCTGGCACAAAACGTTCCCTACTTGTCTCAAGTGTTTTCTGGTTGCACCCTCCGGAGTAAACACTGGAATACAACATCATTTCACACTAACTCATCACATCTGGACATTCTTGATAAAACAAATTCCACATCCATTTGCAACTGAATATCCAATGTCCATTTTAAGATTGGTTAGTGAGGCACCATCCACTTACGCCTGAAGTGCAAACACAACCAGCGGCCCGAGAGCTCTGCAAATAACTGAAACCGGTGCCTTCGCCAGAACAGAAGTTAAGGAGAAAATATCCAGCTTTCCCCTTTACTCCACCACACTGCACCACAGCACCTCTGCCACCATAGGTCTCATTTCGTAAACCTTCAGCACTGTGGTGGCTGCAGTAATCAGCAGAATAATGGCTTAAGTCAATATCCCCTCTCGGCCGACAAAAGGAAATGAAAGCTACTTAAGCATTACCAGATGAGAATATAGATCCAGTCATCTAACACTGGGGAAAAACATATACATATCAACAATATAATTCATACAGGCTTCCTGCAATCTCCATACTGCTACTGCAGCAGGCTTATTCACCGCTGCTTGTTCCCCCACACTGTTGGTGAATTGAAATCCTTGCATTAAGCTTGTAACACAGATTTGATGTTCACTACAGTGCTCAAAATCTATAAATTAGAAATTGGCAAGACTTCAAGAAACAAGGAAGTGCAAATATTGTAAGCAACATATAGCGAATGCAGCCAGTGCTCTGCTCCTGTGGTACAAAGGCAAGGGATTCAATGCTGAAATAGGAAGAGCAGTAAAACTACCAGCACGGACTGGAGGAAGTACAGGGTGTGGGGGTACGCCCTTTTCCAAACAATGACGAGCCTACCAGGTATTCTGACTTAATTCAGCACCGCCCTACACAGTGCCAGAGACTACCCAATTGAAATCAGCTATTGGGTCAAATCAGCAAAGTGTTTCATTCATGGCTACAGGTTCAGACCTCAGTGCTTGCATGTTTATAGACTGCATCAAGGGTACAGCAGCCTACGATACTGAACTAACAAAAGTCAATCTCAAAGCACACCACAGTAACTGTGAAACTGAATTCAATAAACCTGCGGGCTAGCACCACAACAATGACCACTGAAGAAGGTGCCAGATTGTTGTATAAACATAACTCACTCACTGATGTCCTTCAGGGAGAGATCTGCCATCCTACCCAGTCTGGTTCACACACCACTCCAGTCCCACACTATCAGAATGACTTTTAAGGGATGGGTAAAGAAATCATGCCTCGTTGGTATCGCCCATATACCAAGAACAATGCGTATTTTTAATAAAATCATTGCAGATTTAAATGGGATGCCCAGAAAGCAGCCAAGCGATGGAGGAGATTTCCAACAGAGATGCTGCATTTTCTGGGCAGTGGAATGGAGAACACAATCAACTAGCCATTTGGTCACTCTGTTGGGAGACTGGTTCCACCATCCGAGGAACATCAATGGTTAATAATTGGGCTATGGGGAAAGAGCAGGGGAATGGACCGAATTGGAGAGCTCTTTCAAAGAGCTGCCATAGGCACAATGGGCTGAATGGCGTCCCTCTGTGCAGCATGCTTCTATGGACTGTTGGGTCTGTCTGAAGTTTGGTCTAGTCGATAAAACAGGCCAATGCTCTTTGAGCATCCACCATTCTATGTCCGCTCACTGATAGCAGAAAAATGGCTGCCTGTATCGCCATCTGCAATTTGTATTGCAAGAACCATCTTGAGGTGGGTCTTGGATCCCAAGAATTGCAGCAATATCACGGAGCAGTAAATGCCACTGCACAGGGGAATGGGCAGTGCATTACAACACTTACCTTTGAATCTTGATGCATGCAATTGTCTTAAAGGGACTATCACTCGTCCCCATTGATTAACTCAAATCCAGCTCTTTATGGGTGAAAATCCAGGTCACAGAAATAAAGCCCTCTGGGAGTTGCACCATTGAGCCGCACTGCCAGAGATTGCCTTTCCTCTCAACCTATTTCAACTGCTCAATAGAACTCTGTCACTGTCCTGATGCAAGATCAGGAAACTGTTTAAATGGCTTTAAAACATATATAGCGGTTGGGGGCAAAGTCAGAGGATGTGTCAGCTTTCAGTCCCAGTATGTGGTAGACATCCAGTCTGCATTTCTCATCTTGACTTTGTGCTTCTGCAAACACTTTCTCAGTAAGGGCCAGACTCTCTCCCCTCAATTAGTTGCCCCTTCTTACAGGGGAGGGTCAGTTCTTGTGTTTCAACTACTTCCACTCCAATACCAGTGTCCAGAGGTGAATGACACGGTTTGGGGAGAACTCTTTTCCCCAAATCTGCCCCCGTTCCTACCCTCTGGGAGCATGGCCCGCAAGCATTTCTCCACACATGGCCGAGAAGGCTCATGAACCAAGACTTCATCCTGCTTATATTTCTATAGCACTGCTTGTGTCGCGAGATTGATCTCCACACATTCACAGGGCAGTATGCAACAAGCCAGAGGGGAAAAGCAAAGAGAGGGGTTCTGAGGGAGTAAACGCACAGCCGATGGGTCTTTATGGGAATTTTTGAAGGGAGGAAAGTGATAAGGCAGAATTAATGAGAGAGAGAGGTTAAGAGGGTGACGTTATTCGAGGACTGGAGGGAATAGTAAAATGAAGTAAGCTTGTTTCCAGGAGCACAGCGACATACAGCTGCAGGAGATGGAGGAAGTTGCGAGGGACAAGAGCAAGCAGCAATTTCAAGATGAGCAAAGGAGGCTCTGTGGAGCACAGGGAGCCAAACACCTTGCAGCAACACAATATTTTCTAAAGTCCACTTCAGCTAAAATTGAAGTGAGTGTTTCCTCACTTGTCTAAATGATTATTTAGTAGGCAAAGAGAAGTTCTGGGATTGATCTCCAGTCCTGCTCTGCAGCGCATCCAATTTCATCACTCAGGTTATTCAGAGTTTGGCACTGCTGTTTTAGAATATTGCACTGAAGAGAATTTTCTTTGTGCATGATACTCTTAATTTATTTCCAAGTTCTCCTACTACATCAGCAGGTATATTATCAGTGCTTTATCCCATTGTACAGCACGACACAAGCCAAGCTTGGAAGGACAAACTCTATCGTACCACTGCATGCTTTACAGTTCAAATGACAATGATAGTTTCACAAAGCGCAATGCTTCAGTACAATCTGACAGTAGTAATATTTTACACCTTAAAGATGCTTCCTTCCACGAGTCTAACCTGTTTGCACTTTTCATCAGCTTGTCCCTTCTCACAACTGTTTAAATGGAAGATTACGATATCACCACATTGCATACAGTGAACTCACACCGTAATAAATGACAAGGAAATGTCTCCAATTGAAGCGTCTATGGAAGCTCCCTCCTATTGCTTCAAGCTGTGGGCCACCAATTTAGGCGAAGTTTGCACCTTTATATTCCCTCCTCTCCGAGTAACTGTGTGGCTGTTTCGACATGGGTTGGAATGTAGACATAGAACATTTGCTCAATCAGGGCTGAGGCTCAGATGAGTGCTGACAGAGAAAGCTAAACTCTGCACACTTCATGAATATTTTCCACACCTTCAGGCCTTGGACTGAAAAGACCAAGGCCCATCTAGTTCACCTTCTCCCATCCACGATCCAATGATAATGGGGTTACTGACCAATCCCAGCGATCAATCTCTATCGAAGAGTCTACAATGCACCCAGACACGAGGCGAGGAAAACCTTCGGTGGAGGAGAGTTTTGGGCACCATGGGTCCGCCCCGAGCTCACTGCACGCACCCCACGGCATGTCCCAAATTACTCACATACTGGATCCCAAAATCTCTAAGAAATCTATTTGCATTTGTAAGAATCAACACTAACTGCTCCCACTGTCTCCGTAGGGAGCCGGTTCCATAGATTGACCACTCGCTCACTGAAATATTGTTTCCAGGGATTAGTTTTGAAATTTCCCCTTCAAGCGTAGGCCGTGTTCCCTGGTCTCACTGTTCTGGACACAGTGAGACAGCTCATCATGGCCGCCATTATCCAGTCCCTTTACAATCCTAACGATAGCAATTATACTTTTCTCTTCCACTGAGAACAATCCCAATTTCCACAATCGCTGCTCATAATCCAATCCCTTCTTCCACTGTGGGCTGGGACACTAGACGACCAAAAATCAATTTTCCTATCCCCGCTCCCACTTTCCGCTGTCTTCTCATTCTGCCTGCAACAGGGCAAGGCTCCGAGACATCCCTCGCTCAGCTCCTTTCTAGAGTGATTCGAATCAAATCATAGAATAGATTGCAAGATGTGGCACTACCACAAACCACCGATAGACACGGAGACTGAATATGTGTGGGACATCTAGCAATCTCAGAGCGCTACGCAAGCTGCATGTGGATTAAGGGAAGCAACACATGTGTGGGCTCACTTTGTGCACAGTTGCCTATCCACCACCTCCCTGCCCTCTTCCCACCAATAGCTCTCTCTCTCTCTCGAGCCCCTCTCCTAATCAAGGCAACTTCAGAAAAAAAGTACTGGGAGATAAAACTGCAGATGCTAAGAATTAAAATAAAGTTTTGGAAAATCAGCAGGCCTGTCAGCATCCGCAAACACACCGTAATATTCCAGTACAGAAGTTAAGAGTTACATAGAAACATAGAAAATAGGTGCAGGAGTAGGCCATTCGGCCCTTCGAGCCTGCACCACCATTCAATATCATGGCTGATCATTCACCTCAGTACCCCATTCCTGCTTTCTCTCCATACCCCTTGATCCCTTTAGCCATAAGGGCCACATCTAACTCACTTCTGAATATATCTAATGAACTGACCTCAACAACTTTCTGTGGTAGAGAATTCCACAGGTTCACAATTCTCTGAGTGAAGAAGTTTCTCCTCTTCTCGGTCCTAAATGGCTGTGACCCCTGGTTCTGGACTTCCCCAACATCGGGAACATTCTTCCTGCATCTAACCTGTCCAATCCCGTCAGAATTTTATATGTTTCTATGAGATCCCTTCTCATTCTTCTAAATTCCAGTGAATATAAGCCTAGTCGATCCAGTCTTTCTTCATATGTCAGTCCTGCTATCCCGGGATTCAGTCTGGTGAACCTTCGCTGCACTTCCTTAACAAGAATGTCCTTTCTCAGATTAGGAGACCAAAACTGAATACAGTATTCAAGGTGTGGCCTCACCAAGGCCCTGTACAACTGCAGTAAGACCTCCCTGCTCCTATACATAAATCCTCTCTGTCAAAATAAAACTATTGAAGAACACACGAGGGGGTTCATGGACATATTTTGATTTCAGAATTCTCTCATTTAAATATATTGCTCCACTCCAGTATATATTTAGAGGTAGATTAGCATCTCTCTCAAAATCAGGTGTTCACGCAGTCAACTGAGTAACTGTGTAAAACTGCTTTGTCAAGCCATGTCAATAACAAGTGTTAATGTTTGACAGACACCAGTGCCAGCACAGTGCATTGAGAAATATCGATGCTGTGAACTGTAATGGCTCAACTTCTTGCTGTTATGTGGACGAGTTGACCTGCAAGTAGCAGGCTGAGAATGAGCAACACATTTGCCGTTCTGTGTTGATGTATAAAATATGCCAGAGATTGGGGTTGGTCTTTGAAAGGACGCCAATGACAGGAGACCTCAGTAACTGATGCAGAATAGAAGAGGTTAATGCAAATCAGAGTTACACTGGGGCACAAGGTGACACAGGCATAAACTAGTAAAAAGTTCAGCCCTGATGTCAGGACATAACTTCACATAAAGGGAATAATACTTGGGAGTGGGCTCCTGGCAGAGTAAAGGAGGAATATTACGACAGGCAGTAAGATGAAACTGAGAATGATGGTGTACGAACGAAGGAGGCCATTGTAGCCGATCTTTCCACAGAAACAAGCACAGTACCAGAAGAGCTTTTGTGTCTCCCTCACCTGTAGGTAACTTTATGGTCACTACCTGTCCATCACTCCTGCAGGTTTTACTTGCCATCAACCTGCTCAAAGGAAGGTTTGTTTTAACCAAAGTCCACTCTTTAAAGGTGGTGAATGGAAAATTATGCTGTCCAGGGTTTAAATGTAAAATCAAAGGGCAAACCTAAAACAATGCTGGCCATACACAGCGGGTGAGGCAGGATCTGGAAAGAGGAAGGACACATTATGGCACTTTAGGCGTGTGCCTTTCACCAGAAATTTCATAACTTCTCCTCGTCTCTCCACAGATGCTGACTGACCTGTTGTGTATGTCTCGATGTTTTGGGGCTTTGCTAATTTGAGCTTAATTATTTCAACTCTAGCATCTTAGTTTCCTCACGGTCAAATCCCAGCTCTCAACTCTCCAAGTGAACCCATCACTGCCTGGTGATCAAGGCAAGCTCTGGGTAACGTGCCCCGGTAACAGCCTGGAGGTACTGGACAACCCAAGGCCTCCACAAGATCGCTCATCAATCGCCGAAAGTGGCACAAAACCCCGGTTAAACTTTAAAATGGGAAGCAAATTTATGAGAAACAAGTAAATAATTTAAATTATATAATAGTTATATACTAACAGAATATGTTATTTAGCTCCGAGTAGATAAGACAATAAAAGAATGCAACACTAAGAACGGAGTTATTCCCCTGTAAATGGTTTTAAATGCAATGCATTTCCCCTGTTTTTCCAAAATCAACTTGTCTCAGATTTTCAAAAGTGTTGCTGGTGGGATGTTCCAACTACCACCCTACTGACGAGATTTGCTCTTTACAGATTACCAGGACTGCACAGAATATCAGTCACATACAAACTAAACCAAGCAAGTATTTACAGATCAGTGGTTAGAATTCTTATCAAACCTGTTATCTGGGAGACAACAGACTTTGCAAACGTGTGTTAGAACAGGCCTGGTATAAGACTTTGGCCTCAGCAGCTGTTTGTCAGCCATGCACAAGGACCAGCAAGCGGCAACCTCCAAGCCAACAATGCATGGGCCCTTTCAGCTGCTGGGGCTGTGCACCATAAAATAGTATTCTCTTGCAATCTTACAAAAGAGGCAGGTAGAGCGAGAGTGCAGAGCCAGTATACAGAGTACACTAAAGGAGGGGTAAGGCAGAGGTGACCCCTCCACATTAGGAGCATCAGTGATCTAGGGACCGCTCAGTGTACACCCAGCTGGCACAGCGCTTGGGTTATGGAAACTAGAAACAGCAGGCGTGGGAAGAGGGCAGCCTCGACCTTTTCACACAGCCCAACTGAGCTCCAATCCAACCCCAACTGCAGAGACAACTTCTCTCTCATCCGTCTGGCTGGAAGGCACCGATGGGCAATGAATTTGAGCATGTACTACAGCCAATGATGCCTTATTGGGCAATCTCAGCCAAAGGCCGCAGGAAGTAGAAAGGTCACGCGTGTCAGATGCTCTCTTGGGGTTCGAGCAAAGGGACATTGCTGGCAGAGACTGCTGCTGACTCGTGGGCGCTTGTTGTGGATATTGAAGCGCACCATTCCCAATCACCAACATCCCAAACACAAGAGCTCAAACAAATGAGAACAGACAATTATCTTGGGAGCGTTTGCCCCTTGGGGAGTGCTGGCACATACCACATGGAACTGCCAAGCCTAAAATACGGTCGAGTGGTGAAACACGTTTCACTCGAGTGTTACAGTCAATTCCTTTAATTCAAAGTCACGCCAAGAGTTGTGTTTTAATTTAGTTGCTTAATTCGAATTACTGGAGAATTCTATTTTTTTCTGTGCAAATGTCTTTGAAGCAGGAATAAACAGTATTTCAAGGTTACGTGCAGTTACTGCAAGCACACTGCGACAGTCTGGGAGTACGGGAATAAGAGGAAAACTGATACATCCCCTCCCCCCACCTTCGGACACACCTCCCTCCCCCTACACACGCACACCCCCCTCCTCCCGGCACGCACACCCCCCTCCTCCCGACACGCACACCCCCCTCCTCCCGACACGCACACCCCCCTCCTCCCGACACGCACACCCCCCTCCTCCCGACACGCACACCCCCCTCCTCCCGACACGCACACCCCCCTCCTCCCGACACGCACACCCCCCTCCTCCCGACACGCACACCCCCCTCCTCCCGACACGCACACCCCCCTCCCCCCACTCCCCTACACACACCTTCCTCCCCCTCCCACACACATACACACACACACACACTACACTATCTTCAATCCACTTGTATAATATTTAAAGTACTTTCAGGAAAATGCCCGATTACAGCACAGTACTAACCAACTATTGGTTGAAGACCACAAACTCAACTAGTATCTCAAACAAAATACAAATGTAATGATTAACTCGAGCTTTCCACAAGCACATAGCTAGCTGGACCCATCCTACTGCAGGCACCACAGCACACTGCTCTCCCCCTCCCCCCAGCTCCCAGACGCAGGGTCCCGCAAATTCCCAAGCATCAAACGGTTTGTGGAATCTTGCTGTGTGTAAGTTGGCTGCAGTGTTGACACTTTAGAAGTAACTCATTGGCTGTGAAACGCAATTTGAAGTCCCAAGGATGCAAAACACGCTGTAAAAATGCAAGCCTGCGCTTCCTTTTGTTAACCCCATTACACCGTCACTGAAAATAACTTCAGCTGGTCAGGCAGCATCTGTGGAGAGTGGAAGGTGGGGTTAATGACTCAGGTCTCTGACCCTCCATCACAACCGGTTAGTGTCTTAGTCCGACATTGCTGCTGTCACTTCTGACCTGAAGAGTGGTGAAAGGCATTGCTTTTGTCCTTTTATCTTTCGTATTTCAATATACCATTTAAAATCCTGGCCGTTGTCTTCAGATTCATTTGCAGGCTCCGCTGCCCCAGGCTTTGCAACTTAATCATGTCCAGCCTGTCCCTTCTTCTGCTTTCTGACTCGGGATCTCAGAACATCTCCTCTTCCCTTCACTCTACCATTGATTGCAGAATCTTCAAATACCTCAAACTCCCTCCAGAAACCGCTCGGCCTCTCACCCATTCCTTCTCCCTCCACCTGGAGAAGCTTTCCTGAAACCCATCTTCTCAACCAAGCTTTCAGTCATCTCTTCCAAGTTTTCCATTTTGTGGCCCTTATTTATTTCCCCCTGTAAACCATTCTGGGACGATTATTATTATTGGTATTATTAAAAGCATTTAGGTGCACAAGAAAGTTTTTAACAAAAGTTGGGGAATATTTTTATGGCCTAAGGTAATGAACAAGGAGCACTCTGGACTCCTACGCTGAATAAGTTTAGACGTCAGTGTCCCTCTCAGTGGGCACACTTGTCGCCGAGTCAGAAGGCTGTGGGTTCAAGCCCCACTCCAGCTCAAAGTGCGGCTGGCACTTCTTCAAAAAGTGCCATGGGATCTTTCAGAGGACCTGAGTTTTCTGTGCCCTGGCCAATATTTATGCCTCAACTACCATCACTAAAACAGATGAGTCGTTATCTCCCTGCTGTTTGTGGGATCTTGCTGTGTGCAAATTGCTGCACTTCTTCACATCACACTTTAAATGTACTGTCAGATACGGGCGGTGCTTATAAATGAAGCCGAAACTGTGTCAACATTCCAGATTAGACTGGAGAGGAGGATGAAGCGATAAGCAGGCTGGGGACACAGGATCAGGACCATGTGCCCGTGTGGAGGGTAAACAGCAACACGAACAGCTTGGGCCAAATGGCCTGATGCCGTGGTGAATTTCACATTGAAGCTCTTCCTCTTGCCTGTGAAGGAAGAAGCTGAAACTGCTTCCTGTAGTTATTTCACTGGGGCAGAGCTCACCACAGGACGTAGGTTTTAAATCCTATTTCGATGCACGTGCGTACGTTAAACCACTGTACTCGCTTGGAAATAAAAACACATTTACTTCAGTCGTGTATGACAAATGTAGAATACAAGGTGGTGTGTGTGAGTCAAGGAAAGAAGGGTTTCAGGTCACTCACCAGTTAAAGCCCAGATGTCCCACTCCAACACACATCCACTCTGCAGAGCGGTCCCACTGCAAGTGAGTTGAGTTTTGGCAATGATAGAATCCTGCACACAGAACCGCAACCTATGACAGTATGGAGCTGATGGTGCATTCATCGGGCTTTGTGACATCAGCTAATATTACACTCAAAGTGGACTCCACTAACGGCAGCATTTATATAGTCAGCAGTCCAATTTTTGACTTGAAAAATCAGCAGAAAATGTAAAGAAGTTTAGTCTGTAAATCAGTAGCTGCAATACTACAACTACAGACTGTGAATCCTGACCATTGGTACCCAGCCATCATAGAACGAGGCAAGCAATCGTCCTCCGACTCACTCAAGCAACAATCTGCACTCCACGGTCACCAATACCGTCTGACCAGATTATCTGGAGTAAAATAGAAATCTATAATATCCATTGACGTTTGCCTTTCCATCTTCTGATCCTTGTAGCCCAACGCTGAAGTTGAATTCAAAATCTAATTTGTTCACAATATTCAATCACTGGAATCGATAACTCAACAGGATCTGCACCGTAATCTGCTTTTCTGCACAATGCGAAGTTTCATTTTCTCTAATCTTCCCTCACAACTCACCCCTTTACACCACAGACTATCCTTGTTGCTCATCTCAGCATCCTCTCCAAAGCAGCAATTACTGTTTGTGGGATGGAAGCGAGCAGATTATCTGCTGCTCTGGGCTGTCAAGCCAATACACGCTGAAGTAGCAGCAGGACCGCTGCACATTCGGACTGTGCCACTGTGGCTGCAAAGCCCAACACTCAGTTACTTGAGCTGCTTAGTGTAGTGATGGGCTCACAAGCCAAATGCACAACTGATCCAGCTCATCATGCACGGCGTCCTGTCTCTACTGCTCTTCCTAGATCAGCATTGGAGCAGGTTTGATCAGCTAACAAATGGTCCTGGTATTCATATACAAGATGCGAGATGCAGAAGGGCCCATTGCTGGTACAGTGAATTTTAGAACAAGCAAATACCAACTGAGAGAGTATTTTGGATACGGCCATGTGAAGAGAAGTTCTAATAGAGCACCCTCCAACCACTTCCAACACCCGAGCAGGTTACATAAAGGCTCTCAAGTTGTAGGTCATCACACTGTGGGCCCAAGGCACGTGCCCTCCGCACACACTCCTCAATACACAGAGAGATCGGAGAGAGAAACTTTGCTTTATACTCGAGCATCTCCTGTGCCAATCCTGATCTAATCTCCGTATTAGAAAAAGGATGTAGAGCCACTGGAGAAGGTGCAAACAAGATTTATAAGGATGAGACCAGAGCGGAGATGTCATAACTATCAGGCAGGATTGAACAGGTCGGGGCTCCTTTCTCGAGAAGGCCCTTGGGGCGACTAATCGGATAGCTCAAAGAGCTGGCACAATCGCCTCTTTCTGTGCCATATCAAAAAACAGTTGGATAATCACGAGGGAGAAAGGAATGGGACATGCAGATAGGCTTAGATGGGAGTGGGAGGAGGCTCGTGTGGAGCAAACACATTTCTGTGCTGTACACTCTATGTGTGATATGCAGCTTTATTGGCCCAGGAATATTGTAGCATTCGATGCCCAAGTTATCATTGTGCGGTTAGAGTTGAGTCATGTCCTTTTAATGCCACAAACCTATCGTTGGTAACTGAACATCTTCAGCTCATTGTACTTTTAGCGAGGGAGTTTAGTAGGCTGGGAAAAGCTGGGCAGTACGGTACCACAGCCATGGGTACAGTGGTGCACTGGTTATGTTACTAAATTGGACTAATAATTGAGAGAACCACAGTTCCAATCGCACCGGCAATCTAATCATTTTAATTCAGTTTAAAAATCTGGAAATAAAAAGCTGGTGTTAGTGAAAGTGGCCACACTGACGGATCATCGTAAAAACCCAACGAACGTCCTTACTCTTTCTGGCCTTTGGGACTCCAGCCCCACACCAACTGCCCGGTGACGTGGCCCAGCGAGCCACTCAGTGTAACGAGCTGCTATGAGGCCCACCACCCCCTCCAAGGGTAAGTAGTGATGGGCAATAAATGCCAGCCTGGCCAACGCCCACATCCCAAGAATAAAAATAAGGTTTCAGTCTCCTGGTCAAAAAGATCCAGCATTAATGTAAAAATACATAGACCTGCATCTATTGTGACCCACAGCACACAGCATAGGGAGATAGGGAACACACCCTGTCCCGGCCCGCCTCACTGGATTACCGGGGGCCAATGACCTGGGGGGTGGTGAGTCAGTGACCCGGGGGGGGGGGAGGGGGGGTCAGTGGGTGAGTGAACCCTGGGGAGAGGTCAGTGGGTGAGTGACCCGGGGGAGGGGTCAGTGGGTGAGTGACCCGGGGGAGGGGTCAGTGGGTGAGTAACCCGGGGGGGGATGGGGTCAGTGGGTGAGTGACCCCGGGGGGGGAGGGGTCAGTGGGTGAGTGACCCCGGGGGGGGGGGGGGAGGGGTCAGTGGGTGAGTGACCCGGGGGGGGGGGTCAGTGGGTGAGTGACCCGGGGGGGGAGGGGTCAGTGGGTGAGTGACCCCGGGGGGGGGGGGAGGGGTCAGTGGGTGAGTGACCCGGGGGGGGGGAGGGGACAGTGGGTGAGTGACCCGGGTGGGGGAGGGGTCAGTGGGTGAGTGACCCGGGGGGGGGGGGGGGGGAAGGGGTCAGTGGGTGAGTGACCCGGGGGGAGGGGTCAGTGGGTGAGTGACCGGGGGGGGGAGGTCAGTGGGTGAGTGACCCGGGGGGGAGGGGTCAGTGGGTGAGTGACCCGGGGGGGATGGGGTCAGTGGGTGAGTGACCCGGGGGGGGAGGGATCAGTGGGTGAGTGACCCCGGGGGGGGAGGGGTCAGTGGGTGAGTGACCCGGGGGGGAGGGGTCAGTGGGTGAGTGACTCGGGGGGGGAGGGGTCAGTGGGTGAGTGACCCGGGGGGGAGGGGCCAGTGGGTGAGTGACCCGGGGGTGGAGGGGTCAGTGGGTGAGTGACCCGGGGGGGGAGGGGTCAGTGGGTGAGTGACCCGGGGGGGGAGGGGTCAGTGGGTGAGTGACCCGGGGGGGGGGAGGGGTCAGTGGGTGAGTGACCCGGGGGGGAGGGTCAGTGGGTGAGGACCCGGGGGGGAAGGGGTCAGTGGGTGAGTGACCCGGGGGGGGAGGGATCAGTGGGTGAGTGACCCCGGGGGGGAGGGGTCAGTGGGTGAGTGACCCGGGGGGAGGGTCAGTGGGTGAGTGACTCGGGGGGGGGAGGGGTCAGTGGGTGAGTGACCCGGGGGGGAGGGGCCAGTGGGTGAGTGACCCGGGGGGGGAGGGGTCAGTGGGTGAGTGACCCGGGGGGGAGGGATCAGTGGGTGAGTGACCCGGGGGGGGAAGGGGTCAGTGGGTGAGTGACCTGGGGGGGGGGGAGAAGGGTCAGTGGGTGAGTGACCCGGGGGAGGAGGGGTCAGTGGGTGAGTGACCGGGGGGGGGAGGGGTCAGTGGGTGAGTGACCCGGGGGGGGGGGGGAGGGGTCAGTGGGTGAGTGACCCGGGGGGGGGGAGGGGCCAGTGGGTGAGTGACCCGCGGGGGGGGGGGGGGGGTCAGTGGGTGAGTGACCCGGGGGGTCAGTGGGTGAGTGACACGGGGGGGGGGGGGGGGGGGAGACAGTGGGTGAGTGACCCGGGGGGGAGGGGTCAGTGGGTGAGTGACCCGGGGGGGAGGGTCAGTGGGTGAGTGACCCGGGGGGGAGGGGTCAGTGGGTGAGTGACCCGGGGGGGAGGGGTCAGTGGGTGAGTGACCCGGGGGGGGGAAGGGGTCAGTGGGTGAGTGACCCGGGGGGGGAGGGATCAGTGGGTGAGTGACCCCGAGGGGGGAGGGGTCAGTGGGTGAGTGACCCGGGGGGAGGGGTCAGTGGGTGAGTGACTCGGGGGGGGAGGGGTCAGTGGGTGAGTGACCCTGGGGGGAGGGGCCAGTGGGTGAGTGACCCGGGGGGGGAGGGGTCAGTGGGTGAGTGACCCGGGGGGGAGGGGTCAGTGGGTGAGTGACCCCGGGGGGAGGGGTCAGTGGGTGAGTGACCCGGGGGGGAGGGGTCAGTGGGTGAGTGACCCGGGGGGGAGAAGGGGTCAGTGGGTGAGTGACCCGGGGGGGAGGGGTCCAGTGGGTGAGTGACCGGGGGGGGAGGGGTCAGTGGGTGAGTGACCCGGGGGGGGAGGGGTCAGTGGGTGAGTGACCCGGGGGGGGAAGGGGTCAGTGGGTGAGTGACCCGGGGGGGGGAAGGGGTCAGTGGGTGAGTGACCCGGGGGGAGGGATCAGTGGGTGAGTGACCCCGGGGGGGGAGGGGTCAGTGGGTGAGTGACCCGGGGGGGGGAGGGGTCAGTGGGTGAGTGACCCGGGGGGAGGGGGGAGGGGTCAGTGGGTGAGTGACCCGGGGGGAGGGGCCAGTGGGTGAGTGACCCGGGAGGGAGGGGTCAGTGGGTGAGTGACCCGGGGGGGAGGGGTCAGTGGGTGAGTGACCCGGGGGGGAGGGGTCAGTGGGTGAGTGACCCGGGGGGGGTCAGTGGGTGAGTGACCCGGGGGGGGGGGGGGGAGGGTTCAGTGGGTGAGTGACCCGGGGGGGCGGGGGGGGGGGGGGGAGAAGGGGTCAGTGGGTGAGTGACTCGGGGGTGGCGGAGGGGTCAGTGGGTGAGTGACCCGGGGGGGGGGAAGGGGTCAATGGGTGAGTGACCTGGGGGGGGGGGGGAAGGGGTCAGTGGGTGAGTGACCTGGGGGGGGGGGGGGGCGGGGGGGAGAGGAAAGGGGTCAGTGGGTGAGTGACCCGGGGGAGGAGGGGTCAGTGGGTGAGTGACCGGGGGGGGAGGGGTCAGTGGGTGAGTGACCCGGGGGGGGGGGAGGGGTCAGTGGGTGAGTGACCCGGGGGGAGGGGTCAGTGGGTGAGTGACCGGGGGGGAGGGGTCAGTGGGTGAGTGACCCGGGGGGGAGGGTCAGTGGGTGAGTGACCGGGGGGGGGGGGAGGGGTCAGTGGGTGAGTGACCCGGGGGGGGGGAGGGGTCAGTGGGTGAGTGACCCGGGGGGGGGGGGGAAGGGGTCAGTGGGTGAGTGACCTGGGGGGGGGGGCGGGGGGAGAGGAAAGGGGTCAGTGGGTGAGTGACCCGGGGGAGGAGGGGTCAGTGGGTGAGTGACCGGGGGGGGGAGGGGTCAGTGGGTGAGTGACCCGGGGGGGAGGGGTCAGTGGTGAGTGACCCGGGGGGGAGGGGTCAGTGGGTGAGTGACCGGGGGGGGGAGGGGTCAGTGGTGAGGTGA
>NC_091998.1:1183619-1255301 GCF_044704955.1 Pristiophorus japonicus | reverse complement strand
GGGGGGGGGGGGAGGGGTCAGTGGGTGAGTGACCCGGGGGGGGGGGAGGGGTCAGTGGGTGAGTGACCCGGGGGGGGGGGAAGGGGTCAGTGGGTGAGTGACCTGGGGGGGGGGGCGGGGGGGGAGAGGAAAGGGGTCAGTGGGTGAGTGACCCGGGGGAGGAGTGGTCAGTGGGTGAGTGACCGGGGGGGGAGGGGTCAGTGGGTGAGTGACCCGGGGGGGGGAGGGGTCAGTGGGTGAGTGACCCGGGGGGGAGGGGGTCAGTGGGTGAGTGACCGGGGGGGGAGGGGTCAGTGGGTGAGTGACCCGGGGGGGGTGGAGGGGTCAGTGGGTGAGTGACCCGGGGGGGGGGGGGGGGGGGAGAAGGGGTCAGTGGGTGAGTGACTCGGGGGTGGCGGAGGGGTCAGTGGGTGAGTGACCCGGGGGGGGGAAGGGGTCAGTGGGTGAGTGACCTGGGGGGGGGGGGGGGGGGGGGGGAGAGGAAAGGGGTCAGTGGGTGAGTGACCCGGGGGAGGAGGGGTCAGTGGGTGAGTGACCGGGGGGGGGAGGGGTCAGTGGGTGAGTGACCCGGGGGGGGGAGGGGTCAGTGGGTGAGTGACCCGGGGGGGAGGGGTCAGTGGGTGAGTGACCGGGGGGGGAGGGGTCAGTGGGTGAGTGACCCGGGGGGGAGGGGTCAGTGGGTGAGTGACCGGAGGGGGGGAGGGGTCAGTGGGTGAGTGACCCGGGGGGGGGGAGGGGTCAGTGGGTGAGTGACCCGGGGGGGGGGGGGGAAGGGGTCAGTGGGTGAGTGACCTGGGGGGGGGGGGGGCGGGGGGGGAGAGGAAAGGGGTCAGTGGGTGAGTGACCCGGGGGAGGAGGGGTCAGTGGGTGAGTGACCGGGGGGGGGAGGGGTCAGTGGGTGAGTGACCCGGGGGGGGGAGGGGTCAGTGGGTGAGTGACCCGGGGGGGAGGGGTCAGTGGGTGAGTGACCCTGGGGGGGGGGGAGGAGGGGGGGCACTGTGTGTCCTTGCCCGGTGCTTTGCCAGCTAATTAAACGCGAGGGTGCTACAATCTGTCTTCCTGCTGAGTGCAGTCGGTGGGTGAAAAGGTTCAGAAAAACCAAAACAGAAGCAACTTTTGTCCTGGTCGATAACCCCTGCCTAACCCCTCCCTTGCCCCTAAACCCACACTGCCCCTAAACCCACACTGCCCCTCCCTCGCCCCTAAACCCACACTGACCCTCCCTCGCCCCTAAACCCACACTGACCCTCCCTCGCCCCTAAACCCACACTGACCCTCCCTCGCCCCTAAACCCACACTGCCCCTCCCTCGCCCCTAAACCCCACACTGCCCCTCCCTCGCCCCTAAACCCACACTGCCCACCCTCGCCCCTAACGCCACACTGACCTTCCCCCCCCTCCCCCGGTGCCATCTCCACTGTGTGCCCAAACACTCTTCTTCAATCAGATTACAATACTTACCCCAAGAGTCAGTAATTAAAGTTTTATTCTACTGAAATGTGCAGTAAAATCCGCACCAATTCTGGCTGGTACTTTCCCTTCTTTATTCAGCCCAGTTTTGGTGATCTGATTGTTGGTACATCCTTTTTCCTGTCCGAGAACTGGCTGCTTAGAATAAAAAAAAGACTCACCGAGAGAGTTCAACTTGGTGCCGGAGAATGGGATGTCTCCAATCTCTGAACACAAGGCCACACCTCTGCCTGCACTCTGCTCCTGGATTGCATCATCCAAGGATGCAAACTTGTTGCACACAATAGCATCCACACTGATGGGCCGGTTAATCCTACTGTTGGCCTCCAGTAGTGAGGTCACACTGTCCCTCTCGGCTGGTTTCAAAGTCTCGGCAGACTGTGGGCCCTTGGCTGGAGCTGGATTCCGCGACGAGACAGGTAGAGAGTCATCATCGCTGTCAAACCCAAATGGGTCCTCTGACAACTCCGCTTCGATGTTCTGCCGCTTGGGCAGTTCCACCGGTTCCGGTTTCACGTTGGGTCTCTTCTGAGCTTTAAAGGTAGTCTCCCCCCATTTGGTGCTTATTTTCGCTCGCTTACCAGAGAACACCTCATCGAACTTCGAGTTGCCAGTGCTCCCTTTCTTGCTATAGGTTTTCCCATATCTTGATGTCATGTTGACACCTCTTTCATATTCCCTGCAATCAAAAGATATAAACAGGTCAATAAAGTGCACATGGTTGTTCTTCAATTAGCAGCCGTATACCTTCCGACTTTACGTGGTTAGAGTCACACCTTGGAGCTAGTTTTAAGTAACTGTCTTTGCCAAGAGGTGCATCCGTGTGAACTTTTCCATTTCCTGCACTAACAATCTTAAGGCTCTTGTCAGATACATGGTCTGTGTTGAACCACTTGCAGTCTTGTGAGTAAAGCTCGTGTACCACACTCCTTCACACAATCTGGAACTCCACAAAAAGCTGCTGAGGCCAGGGAGGGTCAATCAAATTTCTAAACGAAGTGATTTTTGTTGGGAAAGGGCATTAAGGGCTATGGAACCAAGGCGGTCGATGGAGTTAAAATGAAGATGAGCCATGATCGAATTGAACAGTGGGGAGAGGTTTGAGGGGTCAAGTGGCCTCTAGGTTTCCACTCATTTCAAGGAGCCCCGATTTAATTCCATTCCAGTCTGTTGAGTGTAAAATGAGTTTGGGGGCTTAGCCCCACAGAACAATACTGTCTCTAATTTGGCAAAAGCACCAATATCCTTCACATTGATGAAACCTGCATTTTAAACCAAGAATCCTAATCTCTCAGTATTTATCACACAAACTTATCATGTTGTCTATACTGAACACAAGTTTTATTATTTTCAGTTACACTAAGCTACACAGCAGCCAGCAGCTTCACAAGGAGGACTTGCAGTATTCGGGAGCATGGATGGAGCTACTTTTGTGTAGCAGTGGGGACCGTGGGAATCAAAATCCTCACCATCTGAAAAACTTTGATATTTTGGCATTCTTTATGGAGTTGAATTTCAAACTCGGTCCCCCCACAGGAATTTACGCACGAGATGGGCAAAGTGGTGACAAAGTGTGAATCAGATACTGACTGGCAGCACTGCGACCACACACATTTTACCAGCTCAGGTCTGCCCTGCAACAGCGACCTATAAATGGCTGATGCTGCTGATTCGAGGACTGCGATAGGTTTCAGTGGGGTTGGAACACAGGACAGTGACCAGCACATTATAAACAGTGAATGACTGCTGTGTAAAAGCAGTAGCCTCGGCCGAATAATGCACCATGTTTGAGGGGCACAGTAAATCTAGTCGCGTAGAATCTTCATTTTCTACCCATCAGCAGACCACCAATACAGCATTAGATTCACAACAAATCTAAATATACTGGCTTCCACACAATAACTGGCCAACACAGGGACCTTTCCCTGAGGGGTGAACAAGTAATGCCATTAGTTCAGAATAAACAACACCCCAGTACAGACAATGGCCAGGAGCAGAGCGCCTTGTGTATATGGCCTTTGCAACCCCCCAGCCCCGCCCCCAACACCACATCACCTTGTGCTAAATTTTCTTGCTGGTTGTTGAAAAGTTCTACCTACAAACACAAACATTTCTCCATCCAAAGATGGAGAGACATTGAATCCAACACCTTCTTCCTTGTACTACATTTAGCGTTGGGCACTCAGCCCCTCGAACCTGCTCCGCCATTCAATAAGATCATGGCTGATCATTCCCTCGGTACCCCTTCCTGCTTTCTCTCCATACCCCTTGATCACTTTAGCCGTAAGGGCCATATCTAACTCCCTTTTGATTATATCTAACGGACTGGCCTCCACAACTTTCTGTGGTAGAGAATTCCACAGGTTCACAACTCTCTAAGTGAAGAAGTTTCTCCTCATCTCGGTCCTAAAGGGCTTACCCCTTATCCTTAGACTGTGACCCCTGGTTCTGGACTTCCCCAACATCAGGAACATTCTTACTGCATCTAATCTGTCCAGTCCCATCAGAATTTTACATGTTTCTATGAGATCCCCTCTCATTCTTCTAAATTCCAGTGAATATAAGCCTAGTCGATCCAGTCTTTCTTCATATGTCAGTCCTGCCATACCGGGAATCAGTCTGGTGAACCTTCGCTGCACTCCCTCAATAGCAAGAATGTCCTTCCTCAGATTAGGAGACCAAAACTGTACACAATATTCCAGGTGTGGCCTCAACAAGGCCCTGTACAACTGCAGTAAGACGTCCTTGCAGTCTTATGGGCTCAAGTTGAAGGACTCGAGTACAAAAATCTGGACTTGACACTCCAGTGCAGTACTGAGGGAGCGCTGCACTGTTGGAGAGGCAGTACTGAGGGAGCGCCGCACTGTCGGAGAGGCAGTACTGAGGGAGTGCCGCACTGTCGGAGGGGCAGTACTGAGGGAGCGCCGCACTGTCGGAGGGGCAGTACTGAGGGAGCGCCGCACTGTCGGAGGGGCAGTACTGAGGGAGTGCCGCACTGTCGGAGGGGCAGTACTGAGGGAGCGCCGCACTGTCGGAGGGGCAGCACCAAGGGAATGCCGCACTGTCGGAGGGGCAGCACTGTCAGAGAGGCAGTACAGAGGGAGCGCCGCACTGTCGGAGGGGCATTACTGAGGGAGGTGTCATCTTTTGGATGAAATGTTAAACTGAGGTCCTGTCTGCTCTCTCAGGTGGATGTAGAAGATCCCTTGGCACTATTTCAAAGAGGAGCAGGGGAGTTCTTGGCCATTATTTATCCCTCAATCAACATCATTAAAAATAGATTATTTGGTCATTATCACATTGCTGTGTGTGGGAGCTTGCTGTGTGCAAATTGGCTGCTGCGTTTCCTACATTACAACAGTGACTACATTTCAAAAAAAGTACTTCATTGACTGTAAAGCGCTTTGGGACATCGCAATAGTGGGTGAGTATATTATTTGCACTATATCTGGAATAAATGTGTAAACACGGGTGGATTGTTAAATCGACCCAGACAGATTCAGGACCAAGGTGAAGTCCTGTGTAGGCCAGAGCGGGTAGTAGCAGTAAGCTCATTAGTGAACCAGTTGGGTTTTTAAAAATCCAGACATTTACATGGTTATTATCTGGTGCCAGCATCAAATTACCAGCTTTACTGATGAAGTTGCAGAAATGAATTGAATGAATTGGGTGAAGTAATGTGCTGAAAGAGAAAGGATCTAATGGTCTGGACCTACGCCTGGCTGTCACGCCCCATGACGGAGCCGATGGTTCGAAGGCCAAACCAGAGGATACCAGAAATGGGCAAATATCGTGGCCTTGGCAGCACCGGGAACTGAACACGGGAGTGACCACCGAGCACAGAGACCATCGGACGGGGGCATTAGAGCCAAAACCTCTCCGCCTTGCCCTCCTCCTTTACGACGCTCCTTAAAACCGACCTCTGTGACCAGGCTTTGGGGTCACCTGTCCCAACGTCTCCGGGTCTGGCTCGGTGACGCGTTGTGTTTGATTTACGCTCCTGTGAAGCGACGTGGGATGTTTCACCATGTTATAGGCGCTACGCAAATACAGGTTGTTGTTGTGTCCAATTCTAGTCTCCTGTGGGGCTGGGGCTGAGCGCGAATCCCAGGACGGGGGGGAGGGGACCATGAGGGAGTGGGGAGAGGGGGGGGGAGGGAGTGGGGAGAGGGGGGGGGGGAGGGAGTGGGGAGAGGGGGGGGGAGGGAGTGGGGAGAGGGGGGGGGAGGGAGTGGGGAGAGGGGGGGGGGGAGGGGACCATGAGGGAGTGGGGAGAGGGGGGGGAGTGGGGAGAGGGGGGGGGGAGGGGGACCTGGAGGAGAGAGATGGGGGGAAGGGGGGGGGGAGGGGAAGGGGAAGGGGGGGGGGAGAGACGGGGGGGGGAGGGGAGAGACGGGGGGGGAGGGGGGGGAAGGGGAGGAGGGGGGGGGAGAGACGGGGGGGGGAGGGGAGAGACGGGGGGGGAGGGGGGGGAAGGGGAGGAGGGGGGGGGAGAGACGGGGGGGGGAGAGGGGGGACCGGGGGCTCCCCCGGGGACATGGGGCGGGCTGACGGTTCCGGGGTATCCCCCCGCCCCCGCGCTCCTGTGCGCCCCCCGGGCCCTCTCTCCCCCCGGCCTCCGCTCTCTCCCCCCTCCGGGGTCCGGCCCTCCTTCCTCGCCCTCCCCGGGGCCGGGCCCTCACTCACCCCCGGCCGCCGCCGCTCTCTCCCCCCGGGCTGAGCTCGGGCCTAGCTCCTCACCGCCATCGCCGCCGCTCACCTCACCGCTCTCCGCCAATCGCCGCGCGTCTTCCTCCCGCCGCGCCACCCGCCCCTGAGCGCCGCGCTGATTGGCCCGGGCCGCCCGCCGCTTCACCAATCGCAGCCCACTCGCCGCAAAGTGAGGTAAAGTGCCGCGCAGCCTGCCGGGAGTTGTAGTGCGGCTGCTACGGGTCAGAGGTGACGCGGTGCGCCGTGGCTCCTGGGAAATGTAGGCCGGGCGATGCAGGAGCAGCTTCCGGTTCCAGTTCCCACCCATCCGCGACACACCGTCAAAAGCTCGGACCAATCAGCAGACAGAAAATCAGCACGTGATGAGTACCGGATGTATGTCGTTCCACGCAATGTCCGCTGGGAGATGGAGTCCGGCCGTAAAGGCGTCACGTGTCCCTGCAAAGCCTCCTGGGGATTGTAGGCGGGTGACCCGGAAACACTTCCGGTGCAGGGCGGCTCTGGCCAATCAGCGCCTGTGCTGCAGGTCAGCAAAATAATGGAGAAAATCCAGAAACCAAAAATATAAAATGAAGGGGACGGAGAGAGTTGTATTTATATAGCGCCTGCCCCACCGCCTCACCGACAACACCCCGCCACCGAGCCGCCGGTGACGGAGGGAGCTCCAGAGCTCGGGGCCCCGGCAACAGAAGGCACGGCCACCGATGGTGGAGCGATTATAATCCGGGATGGTCAGGGGGGCAGAGATCTCGGGGGGTTGTGGGGCTGGAGGGGGTTACAGAGATAGGGAGGGGCGAGGGTCATGGAGCGATTTGTAAACAAGGATGAGAATTTTGAAATTGAGGCGTTGCTTAACCGGGAGCCAATGTAGGTCAACGAGCACAGGGGGTGATGGGTGAGCGGGTCTGGGTGTGAGTTAGGACACGGGGTCAGTGAGCACAGGGGGTGATGGGAGGGTGGGACTGGGTTTGAGTTAGGACACGGGGTCAGTGAGCACAGGGGGTGATGGGTGAGTGGGACTGGGTGTGAGTTAGGACACGGGGCACAGGGGGTGATGGGTGAGTGGGTCTGGGTGTGAGTTAGGACACGGGGTCAGCGAGCACAGGGGGTGATGGGTGAGCGGGACTGGGTGTGAGTTAGGACACGGGGTCAGTGAGCACAGGGGGTGATGGGTGAGTGGGACTGGGTGTGAGTTAGGACACGGGGCACAGGGGGTGATGGGTGAGTGGGTCTGGGTGTGAGTTAGGACACGGGGTCAGCGAGCACAGGGGGTGATGGGTGAGCGGGATTGGGTGTGAGTTAGGACACGGGGCAGTGAGCACAGGGGGTGATGGGTGAGTGGGACTGGGTGTGAGTTAGGACACGGGGCAGTGAGCACAGGGGGTGATGGGTGAGTGGGACTGCGTGTGAGTTAGGGCACGGGTCAGTGAGCACAGGGGGTGATGGGTGAGTGGGACTGGGTGTGAGTTCGGACACGGGGTCAGTGAGCACAGGGGGTGATGGGTGAGTGGGACTGGGTGTGAGTTAGGACACGGGGTCAGTGAGCACAGGGGGTGATGGGTGAGTGGGACTGGGTGTGAGTTAGGACACGGGGGCAGTGAGCACAGGGGGTGATGGGTGAGTGGGACTGGGTGTGAGTTAGGACACGGGGTCAGTGAGCACAGGGGGTGATGGGTGAGTGGGACTGGGTGTGAGTTAGGACACGGGGGCAGTGAGCACAGGGGGTGATGGGTGAGTGGGACTGGGTGTGAGTTAGGACACGGGGTCAGTGAGCACAGGGGGTGATGGGTGAGCGGGACTGGGTGTGAGTTAGGACACGGGGTCAGTGAGCACAGTGGGTGATGGGTGAGCGGGACTGGGTGTGAGTTAGGACACGGGTCAGTGAGCACAGGGAGTGATGGGTGAGTGGGACTGGGTGTGAGTTAGGACACGGGGTCAGTGAGCACAGGGGGTGATGGGTGAGCGGGACTTGGTGTGAGTTAGGACACGGGTCAGTGAGCACATGGGGTGATGGGTGAGCGGGACTGGGTGTGAGTTAGGACACGGGTCAGTGAGCACAAGGGGTGATGGGTGAGCGGGACTGGGTGTGAGTTAGGACACGGGTCAGTGAGCACAGGGAGTGATGGGTGAGTGGGACTGGGTGTGAGTTAGGACACGGGGCACAGGGGGTGATGGGTGAGTGGGTCTGGGTGTGAGTTAGGACACGGGGTCAGCGAGCACAGGGGGTGATGGGTGAGCGGGATTGGGTGTGAGTTAGGACACGGGGCAGTGAGCACAGGGGGTGATGGGTGAGTGGGACTGGGTGTGAGTTAGGACACGGGGCAGTGAGCACAGGGGGTGATGGGTGAGTGGGACTGCGTGTGAGTTAGGGCACGGGTCAGTGAGCACAGGGGGTGATGGGTGAGTGGGACTGGGTGTGAGTTCGGACACGGGGTCAGTGAGCACAGGGGGTGATGGGTGAGTGGGACTGGGTGTGAGTTAGGACACGGGGTCAGTGAGCACAGGGGGTGATGGGTGAGTGGGACTGGGTGTGAGTTAGGACACGGGGGCAGTGAGCACAGGGGGTGATGGGTGAGTGGGACTGGGTGTGAGTTAGGACACGGGGTCAGTGAGCACAGGGGGTGATGGGTGAGTGGGACTGGGTGTGAGTTAGGACACGGGGGCAGTGAGCACAGGGGGTGATGGGTGAGTGGGACTGGGTGTGAGTTAGGACACGGGGTCAGTGAGCACAGGGGGTGATGGGTGAGCGGGACTGGGTGTGAGTTAGGACACGGGGTCAGTGAGCACAGTGGGTGATGGGTGAGCGGGACTGGGTGTGAGTTAGGACACGGGTCAGTGAGCACAGGGAGTGATGGGTGAGTGGGACTGGGTGTGAGTTAGGACACGGGGTCAGTGAGCACAGGGGGTGATGGGTGAGCGGGACTTGGTGTGAGTTAGGACACGGGTCAGTGAGCACATGGGGTGATGGGTGAGCGGGACTGGGTGTGAGTTAGGACACGGGTCAGTGAGCACAAGGGGTGATGGGTGAGCGGGACTGGGTGTGAGTTAGGACACGGGTCAGTGAGCACAGGGAGTGATGGGTGAGTGGGACTGGGTGTGAGTTAGGACACGGGGCACAGGGGGTGATGGGTGAGTGGGTCTGGGTGTGAGTTAGGACACGGGGTCAGCGAGCACAGGGGGTGATGGGTGAGCGGGATTGGGTGTGAGTTAGGACACGGGGCAGTGAGCACAGGGGGTGATGGGTGAGTGGGACTGGGTGTGAGTTAGGACACGGGGCAGTGAGCACAGGGGGTGATGGGTGAGTGGGACTGCGTGTGAGTTAGGGCACGGGTCAGTGAGCACAGGGGGTGATGGGTGAGTGGGACTGGGTGTGAGTTCGGACACGGGGTCAGTGAGCACAGGGGGTGATGGGTGAGTGGGACTGGGTGTGAGTTAGGACACGGGGTCAGTGAGCACAGGGGGTGATGGGTGAGTGGGACTGGGTGTGAGTTAGGACACGGGGGCAGTGAGCACAGGGGGTGATGGGTGAGTGGGACTGGGTGTGAGTTAGGACACGGGGTCAGTGAGCACAGGGGGTGATGGGTGAGTGGGACTGGGTGTGAGTTAGGACACGGGGGCAGTGAGCACAGGGGGTGATGGGTGAGTGGGACTGGGTGTGAGTTAGGACACGGGGTCAGTGAGCACAGGGGGTGATGGGTGAGCGGGACTGGGTGTGAGTTAGGACACGGGGTCAGTGAGCACAGTGGGTGATGGGTGAGCGGGACTGGGTGTGAGTTAGGACACGGGTCAGTGAGCACAGGGAGTGATGGGTGAGTGGGACTGGGTGTGAGTTAGGACACGGGGTCAGTGAGCACAGGGGGTGATGGGTGAGCGGGACTTGGTGTGAGTTAGGACACGGGTCAGTGAGCACATGGGGTGATGGGTGAGCGGGACTGGGTGTGAGTTAGGACACGGGTCAGTGAGCACAAGGGGTGATGGGTGAGCGGGACTGGGTGTGAGTTAGGACACGGGTCAGTGAGCACAGGGAGTGATGGGTGAGTGGGACTGGGTGTGAGTTAGGACACGGGGTCAGTGAGCACAGGGGGTGATGGGTGAGCGGGACTTGGTGTGAGTTAGGACACGGGGTCAGTGAGCACAGGGGGTGATGGGTGAGCGGGACTTGGTGTGAGTTAGGACACGGGTCAGTGAGCACATGGGGTGATGCAGTAGATGTAATGTATCCAGATTTTCAAAAGAACTTCAATAAGGTATCCCATAATAGACCGTGAACAAGGTCAGAGAATGTGGGGTCAGGGAACAAGTAGCAGAATGGATCGCTAGCTGGCTTCAGGACAGGAAGCAGAGAGTAGGGGTAAAGGGTAACTATTCACAGGGGCAGAAGATGGGTGGTGGTGTTCCACAAGGAGCAGTGCTGGGACCACTGCTTCCAGGACAGGAATAATAAACGATCTCCTAGTAAAAGATCCTCCCGGAATGAGTGATCACAGTATGGTTGATTTTGTAATACAGATTGAGAGTGAGGAAGTAGTGTCTCAAACGAGCGTACTATGCTTAAACAAAGGGGACTACAGTGGGATGAGAGCAGAGTTGGCTAAAGTAGACTGGAAACACAGACTAAACGGTGGCACAATTGAGGAACAGTGGAGGACTTTTAAGGAGCTCTTTCATAGTGCTCAACAAAAATATATTCCAGTGAAAAAGAAGGGCGGTAAGAGAAGTGATAACCAGCCATGGATAACCAAGGAAATAAAGGAGAGTATCAAATTAAAAACCAATGCGTATAAGGTGGCCAAGGTTAGTGGGAAACTAGAAGATTGGGAAAATTTTAAACGACAGCAAAGAATGACTAAGAAAGCAATAAAGAAAGGAAAGATAGATTACGAAAGTAAACTTGCGCAAAACATAAAAACGGATAGTAAAATCTTTTACCGATATATAAAATGGAAAAAAGTGACTAAAGTAAATGTTGGTCCCTTAGAAGATGAGAAGGGGGATTTAATAATGGGAAATGTGGAAATGGCTGAGACCTTAAACAATTATTTTGCTTCGGTCTTCACAGTGGAAGACATAAAAACCATGCCAAAAATTGCTGGTCAAGGGAATGTGGGAAGGGAGGACCTTGAGACAATCACTATCACTAGTGGGGTAGTGCTGGACAGGCTAATGGGACTGAAGGTAGACAAGTCCCCTGGTCCTGATGAAATGCATCCCAGGGTATTAAAAGAGATGGCGGAAGTTATAGCAGATGCATTCGTTATAATCTACCAAAATTCTCTGGACTCTGGGGAGGTACCAGCGGATTGGAAAGCAGCTAATGTAACGCCTCGGTTTAAAAAAGGGGGCAGACAAAAGGCAGGTAACTATAGGCCGGTTAGTTTAACATCTGTAGTGGGGAAAATGCTTGAAGCTATCATTAAGGAAGAAATAGCGGGACATCTAGATAGGAATAGTGCAATCAAGCAGACGCAACATGGATTCATGAAGGGGAAATCATGTTTAACTAATGTACTGGAATTCTTTGAGAATATAACGAGCATGGTGGATACAGGTGTACCGATGGATGTGGTGTATTTAGATTTCCAAAAGGCATTCGATAAGGTGCCACACAAAAGGTTACTGCAGAAGATAAAGGTACGCGGAGTCAGAGGAAATGTATTAGCATGGATAGAGAATTGGCTGGCTAACAGAAAGCAGAGAGTCGGGATAAATGGGTCCTTTTCAGGTTGGAAATCGGTGGTTAGTGGTGTGCCACAGGGATCGGTGCTGGGACCACAACTGTTTACAATATACATAGATGACCTGGAAGAGGGGACAGAGTGTAGTGTAACAAAATTTGCAGATGACACAAAGATTAGTGGGAAAGCGGGTTGTGTAGAGGACACAGAGAGGCTGCAAAGAGATTTAGATAGGTTAAGCGAATGGGCTAAGGTTTGGCAGATGAAATACAATGTCAGAAAATGTGAGGTCATCCACCTTGGGAAAAAAAAACAGTAAAAGGGAGTATTATTTGAATGGGGAGAAATTACAACATGCTGAGGTGCAGAGGGACCTGGGGGTCCTTGTGCATGAAACTCTTTTGAGTTTACCTGTGAAAACATAAAACATGTATCCGTGCCACCCGACCTGGATGACACACACAAGACATTTACAAGGTTTTTTTTTTTGGGCACTAAAATCAAATTTTCCTTTTTTCCAGTGCCCCCTATAAAAGGAAGGGGGACACTAAAAGCACCGGCAATTAAAACAAATTAAACTTAAAAAACGTAAAATCAAATTAAAATTTGGTTGCCGGGCGTGATGATGCACTCCAGTCCCTCCGGTGCCCACCTCTCGCGGAAGGCCGCGAGCGTACCGGTGGACACCGCGTGCTCCATCTCCAAGGACACCCTGGACCGGATGTAAGAGCGGAAGAGAGGCAGGCAGTCAGGTTGAACGACCCCCTCGACCGCCCGCTGCCTGGACCGGCTGATGGCACCCTTGGCCGTGTTTAAAAGGTGATATCAAAGTTACTTTCCAAACCGGGAATGGAACTCGGGTAGCTGTTGTGATATGAATGGTTGTGTCACTCAATATAGGTGTGTTTTAAAAATCTCGCAGTGCTTCCTTGTGCATGAAACTCTTTTGAGTTTATCTGTGAAAACATAAAACATTAAACGGTGCCACCCGACCTGGGTGACACTCCAGACATTTACAAGGCCCATTTTTTTTTTTTCCCCCCTTTTTTGTGTTTTTTTTTTGTGTTTTTTCTTTTTTTTTTGTTTTTTTTTTTGGGCACTAAAATCACAATTTTTCCCCAGTGCCCCCTATAAAAGGGAAGGGGACACTAAAAGCACCGGCAATTAAAACAAATTAACTTTAAAACGTAAAATCAAATTAAAATTTGGTTGCCGGGCGTGATGATGCACTCCAGTCCCTCCGGTGCCCACCTCTCGCGGAAGGCCGCGAGCGTACCGGTGGACACCGCGTGCTCCATCTCCAAGGACACCCTGGACCGGATGTAAGAGCGGAAGAGAGGCAGGCAGTCAGGTTGAACGACCCCCTCGACCGCCCGCTGCCTGGACCGGCTGATGGCACCCTTGGCCGTGTTTAAAAGGTGATATCAAAGTTACTTTCCAAACCGGGAATGGAACTCGGGTAGCTGTTGTGATATGAATGGTTGTGTCACTCAATATAGGTGTGTTTTAAAAATCTCGCAGTGCTTCCTTGTGCATGAATCCCAAAAAGTTAGTTTGCAGGTGCAGCAGGTAATCAGGAAGGCGAATGGAATGTTGGCCTTCATTGCGAGAGGGATGGAGTACAAAAGCAGGGAGGTCCTGCTGCAACTGTACAGGGTATTGGTGAGGCCGCACCTGGAGTACTGCGTGCAGTTTTGGTCACCTTACTTAAGGAAGGATATACTAGCTTTGGAGGGGGTACAGAGACGATTCACTAGGCTGATTCCGGAGATGAGGGGGTTACCTTATGATGATAGATTGAGTAGACTGGGTCTTTACTCGTTGGAGTTCAGAAGGATGAGGGGTGATCTTTTAGAAACATTTAAAATAATGAAAGGGATAGACAAGATAGAGGCAGAGAGGTTGTTTCCACTGGTCGGGGAGACTAGCACTAGGGGGCACAGCCTCAAAATACAGGGGAGCCAATTTAAAACCGAGTTGAGAAGGAATTTCTTCTCCCAGAGGGTTGTGAATCTGTGGAATTCTCTGCTCAAGGAAGCAGTTGAGGCTAGCTCATTGAATGTATTCAAGTCACAGATAGATAGATTTTTAACCAATAAGGGAATTAAGGGTTATGGGGAGCGGGCGGGTAAGTGGAGCTGAGTCCACGGCCAGATCAGCCATGATCTTGTTGAATGGTGGAGCAGGCTAGATGGCCTACTCCTGTTCCTAATTCTTATGTTCTTATGTTCTAAGGATTGGGAAAGCTTTAGAAACCAGCAAAGGATGATCAAAATCTTGATAAAAAGGGAGAAAATAGAATGAGAGTAAATTATCAAGAAAAATAAAAACAGATTGCAAGAGCTTATACAAGGATGTCCAAGGGAGAGAAGCAAAAGTAAACATTGGTCCCTTAGAGGCTGAGACAGGTGAAATTATAATGGGAATAAGGAAATGGCAGAGACTTTAAACAAATGTTGTATATCTGTCTTCACACAAAAAACATAGCAAAAATAATGGAGAACCAAGGGGCTAACGAGAGTGAGGAACTTAAAATAATTATGATGAGTAGAGAAAAAGTACTTGAGAAACTAATGGGACTAAAAGCTGACAAATCCCCTGGACCTAAAAGAGGTGGCTGCAGAGAAAGTGGATGCATTGGTTTTGATTTTCCAAAATTCCCTGGATTCTAGAACAGTCCCAGCAGATTGGAAAATAGCAAATGTAACCCCGTTATTCAAGAAAGGAGGGAGAGAGAACTACAGGCCAGTTAGCCTGACATCAATCGTTGGGAAAATGCTGGATTCCATTCATCATCAGAGGCTGTCCCTTGAAATCGAGGAAGACTTGCTTCCACTCTAAAAGTGAGTTCTCAGGTGGCTGAACAGTTCAATATGGGAATTATAGTCTCTGTCACAGGTGGGACAGACAGTGGTTGAAGGAAAGGGTGGGTGGGACTGGTTTGCCGCACGCTCCTTCCGCTGCCTGCACTTGATCACTTCATGCTCTCGGCGATGAGACTCGAGGTGCACAGCACCCTCCCGGATACTCTTCCTCCACTTAGGGCGGTCTTTGGCCAGGGACTCCCAGGTGTCGGTGGGGATGTTGCACTTTATCAGGAAGGTTTTGAGGGTGTCCTTGAAATGTTTCCTCTGCCCACCTGGGGGCTCGCTTGCCGTGTAGGAGTTCTGAGTAGAGCACTTGCTTTGGGAGTCTCGTGTCTGGCATGCAGACGATGTGACCTGCCCAGCGGAGCTGGTCGAGTGTGGTCAGTGCTTCAATGCTGGGGATTTTGGCCTGAGCGAGAACATTAATTTTGGTGCGTCTGTCCTCCCAGGGGATTTGCAGGATCTTGCAGAGGCTGCGCTGGTGGTACTTCTCCAGCGCTTTGAGGTGCCTGCTGTATATGATCCATGTCTCTGAGCCATATAGGAGGGCAGGTATCACTACTGCCCTGCAGACCATAAGATTGGTGACAGATTTGAGGTCCTGGTCTTCAAACACTCTCTTCCTCAAGCGACCGAAGGCTGTACTGGCGCACTGGAGGCGGTGTTCGACCTCGTCATCGATGTCTGCTCTTGCTGACAGTAGGCTCCCGAGGTATGGAAAATGGTCCATGTTGTCCAAGGCCACGCGGTGGATCTTGATGACCGGGGGGCAGTGCTGTGTGGCGGGGTCCGGTTGGTGGAGAACCTTTGCCTTACGGATGTTTAGTGCAAGGCCCGTGCTTTCGTATGCCTCGGTGAAGGTGTTGATGATGGCTTGGAGTTCGGCCTCTGAGTGTGCGCAGACGCAAGCGTCGTCAGCGTACTGTAGTTCGATGGGACGACCTAGGATCTAGCCTGGAGGCAACGTAGGTTGAACAGGTTTCCATTGGTTCTATAGTTTAGCTCCACTCCAGAGAGGAGCATGTTGAGCGTGAGATGGTGCATTGCAGCGAGGAAGATCGAGAAGAGCATTGGCGCGGTGACGCAGCCCGGCTTGACCCCGGTCCGGACGTGGATTGGATCTGTGGTGCATCGTTGGTCAGGATCACGGCTTGCATGTCGTCGTGGAGCAGGCGGAGGATTGTGACAAACTTTTGGGGCACCCGAAACGAAGGAGGACGTTACATAGTCCCTCGTGGTTGACAGTGTCAAAGGCTTTTGTAAGGTCAAAGAAGGCCATGGTCAAGGGTTGGTGCTGCTCCCTACATTTCTCTTGTAGTTGTCGCGCGGTGAAGATCATGTCTGTTGTACCCCGTAGTGGACGGAATCTGTGATGACTTTCCCAGTGACCGACAGCAGGGAGATTCCTCTGTAGTTGCCGCAGTCGGACTTGTCCCCTTTTTTGAAGATGGTCACGATTACGGTATCTCGGAGATCTCCCAGCATGCTCTCCTCCTTCCAGATAAGAGCGATGAGGTCATGTATTCGCGCCAACAGTGCCTCTCCGCCATACTTTAGTGCCTCAGCAGGGATTCCATCCGCTGCCGTTGCCTTGTTCTTGAGCTGACGGATGGCCTTTTCTACCTCGTGCAGGGCCGGGGTTTTGCTGAGATGGTGGCGGGTCGCATGCTGCGGGATGGAGTCGAGGACACTCATATCAAAGGCAGAGTCTCGGTTAAGGAGATCTTCAAAGTGCTCCTTCCAGCGGGTTCTGACTGCCTCGGTGTCCGTGATGAGTGTCTCCCCGTTCTTGGCCAGCAGTGGGGTGAGGCCTTGGGTGCTTGGGCCGTAGGTGGCCTTGACTGTGGTGAAGAATCCTCACGTGCCATGGCTGTCGGCCAGCTGCTGGATCTCCAGGGCTTTCTCCAGCCACCACCTGTTCTTCAGGTCGCGGGTTTTTTGTTGGACCTCGGCCTTCAGCCGTCTGTAGAGCGGCTTTGCTGCTCCCGAGTTGGGTTGTTGCTTTAGGTTCAGCAATGCCCTGCGCTTGTGACTTATTAACTCCTGGATCTCCTGGTCATTCTCATCCAACTTCATTATTAAGGAAGTTATAACTTAGAAAATCATAACCTGATTAGACAGAGTCAACATGGTGTTATGAAAAGAAAATCATGTTCAACAAATTTATGAGATTTTTTTGAGGATGTAACCAGCAGGATAGATAAAGAGGAATCAGTGGGTGTAGTATATTTGGATTTACAAAAGGCATTCGATAAGGTGCCACGTAAAAGGTTGTTAAGCAAGATAAGGGCTAATGGGGTTAGATGTAATATATTAGCATGGATAGAGGATTGGTTAACAGACAGAAAACAGAGAGTCGGGATAAATGGGTCATTTTCCGGTTGGTAGACTGTAACTAGTGGGGCACCGTAAGGATCAGTGCTGGGACCTCAGCTATTTACAATCTATATTAATGACCTCGATGAAGGGACTGAGTGCAATGTATCCAGGTTTGCTGATGATACAAAGCTAGGTGGGACAGTAAGCTGTGAGGAGAACACAAAGCATCTGCAAAGGGATATAGATAAACTGAGTGAGTGGGCAGTAAGGTGGCAGATGGAGTATAATGTGGGAAATGTGAGGTTATTCACTTTGGTAGGAAGAATAGAAAAACAGAATATTTTTAAATGATGAGTAACGTTTAAATGTTGGTGTTCAGAGAGATTTGGGTGTCCCTTGTGCAAGAAACACAGAAAGCGAGTGTGCAGGTTCAGGAAGCAATAAGGAAGGCAAATGGCATGTTGTTCTTTATTGCGAGGGGTTGGAGTTTTAGAGCAAGGAAGTCTTGCTATAATTGTACATGGCCCTGGTGAGACCACACCTGGAGTACTGTGCACCGTTTGGTGTCCTTATCTAAGGAAGGATATACTTGCTTTGGAGACAACGAAGGTTCAACAGACTGATTCCTGGGGTGAGAGGGTTGTCCTATGAGGAGAGATTGAGTAGAATGGGCCGATACTCTCTGGAGTTTAGAAGAATGAGAGGTGATCTCATTTAAACATCTTGTCATGTATCTCTCACTGCTGTACATAACTATCTTACCATGCTATATATGACTGTAACCAGAGATGATCTGTAACCACAAGCTTACCTTACCACCAGGGGTGCACTTGCAGGAGACACTGGATACCTGTCCCAGACAGGTATATAAGGACAGGTCTCAGGCAAGTATGGCATTCGAGAGCTGTGTAATAAAGGTGCAGGTCCTGAGTGACCTTAACTTCAGTATGTGCCTCGTGTGAGTCTGTACTGCAGGGACAGGACTTAACAGTGGCGACGAGTTACGGGATTACAGAATCCACAGAATGGCGACCAATGGCTCAGATGAAAAATACAATGCTGGAGATAATTGGGAGGACTTTATAGAAAGGCTCCAGCAAAGCTTTGTAACCAAAGACTGGTTAGGCGACGATAAGGCAGACAAGAGAAGAGCCCATCTCTTGACCAGCTGTGGCTTGAAAACATACGCCTTAATGAAGGATCTGCTGGCACCCGAGAAACCAGCAAGCAAGTTGTTTGAAGAATTGAGCACACTGGTGAGAGACCACCTGAAGCCAGCGAGCAGCCTACACATGGCCAGACACAGGTTGTACAACTACAGACACTGTGTGGGCCAGAGCATACCCGACTTTGTGGCGGTACTTCGGAGGTTGGCTAGCTTATGTGAGTTCTCCGATGAACTAAGGAGAGAAGTACTGAGAGACTTTTTTTTATTGAAGGAATAGGCCACGCAGGCATATTCTGAAAGCTCATAGAGACCAAGAACTTGACCCTAGAGGCAGCAGCACTGGTTGCACAGACATTCTTGGCAGGAGAAGAAGAAACGAGGTTGATCTACACTCCGGGTACGACAACCAACGAAACATCGGAACAAGGGGTTCACAGCGTGAAACAAGCCACTATCCCCACAACTCTTTTAGAGGAGACAAAATAAAACATTTAAATCAAGTACCCCCCAATCTGGGGGGCCACTCCAAACATTTTCCATTGCCCTTTTTAAAAATTTTTTTTGGGTATTTTTGTCGTTTTTTTTGTGTGTTTTTTTTGGGGCATTAAAATCGTATATTTTACAAGTGCTCCCTATAAAAGGGGAGGGGGACACTAAAAATCCGGCAATAAAAGCAAATTAAACTTTAAAACATATAAAATCAAATTAAAATTTGGTTGCCGGGGGTGATGATGCACTCCAGTCCCTCCGGTGCCCACCTCTCGCGGAAAGCCGCGAGCGTACCGGCGGACACCGCGTGCTCCATCTCCAAGGACACCCTGGCCCGGATGTAACCGCGGAAGAGAGGCAGGCAGTCAGGCTGAACGACCCCCTCGACCGCCCGCTGCCTGGACCGGCTGATGGCACCCTTGGCCGTGCCCAGGAGCAGTCCTACGAGGAGGCCCTCAGACCTACCCGCTCCCCTCCGCACAGGGTGCCCGAAGATCAGGACTGTTGGACTGAAGTGCAACCAGAAATTGAGGAGCAGCCCCTTTAAATAATGAAATGGGCTGCAACCTTGCACACTCCATAAAAACATGGAACATGGACTCTTCCAGACCGCAGAAATTGCAGGCGGCCTGGGAGCCCGTGAACTGACTTAAAAATTTATTGCATGGGACTGCTCCGTGCACCACCCTCCAGGCCAAGTCCCCGATAAATAGTGGGAGGAGCCCCCACACACAGACAAAGCCAGGAGAGCAGGTCCTCAACAGCAGACAGTGGCGCCAGGAGCCATCAAGGGCCACATGAACGGCCGTTCACACCTCATCAACCCACAATGCGAGCAATCAACTACAAACTGAGAGAAGCTCGAGAGAGATCAGCCAGATGCAGCTCATCCTTTGGAAACGATGGAAGTGGTCTGTGCTGGAGATGTGGGGGAAGGCACTCATCAAGGGGGTGTCGATTTCAGCATGCTGTTTGCAGAAACTGCGACTATACAGGGGATCTGGCCCGCATGTGCAGAAAAACAGCAGCTCGGCTGGTATAGGAATCGGAAGGGTCGTAAAGCGGACCAGAAGACGGTGGGGACAGTACCCGGGACACCGATGTACAGCGGGTCAACACGATCAATGGCCACTGCTCCTACAACAAGACGCCTCCAATAATGATGAGGGTCCTACTCAACGGGATACCCGTCAACATGGAGCTGGATACGGGAGCGAGTCAATCGCTCATGAGGGCTCAACAATTTGAACAGCTGTGGCCGCACAAAAGAGACAGACCAAAACTCACAAGGGTCGACCCCAAACTAAGGACCTATACCAAAGAAATCGTCCCAGTCCTCGGCAGCGCCATGCTCTCAGTCACACACAAAGGGACAGTGAACCGACTTCCCCTGTGGATTGTCCCCGGAGATCTCCCAGCACTGCTGGGGAGAAGCTGGCTGGCAAAACGAAACTGGAAATGGGATGATGTTCACGCCATGTCGTCAGAGGAACGGACCTCCTGCTCAACAGTTCTAAGTCGCTTTGAACATCTCTTTCAGCCAGGTGTGGGCACCTTCAAAGGGGCTAAAGTCAAAATCTACATCATAAAGGATGCTAGACCGGTCCATCACAAGGCTAGAGCTGTACCCTATGTGATGAGGGAAAAGATTGAACATGAACTGGACAGGTTTCTGCGGGAAGATATTATCTCACCCGTGGAATTTAGCAACTGGGCAAGTCCCATTGTCCCAGTCATGAAGCCTGATGGATCCGTACGAATCTGTGGGGACTACAAATCTACCACAAACAGAGTCTCCCTACAGGACCAGTACCCGCTGCCCAGAGTGGAGGACTTATTTGCCACATTGGCTGGAGGAAAACTTTTCTCAAGATTAGACCTCACATCTGCGTATATGACGCAAGAATTGACCGAGGAATCCAAGCTACTCACCACCATCAACACACATCGAGGCCTTTTCATGTACAATCGATGCCCATTCGGCATCAGGTCAGCAGCTGTTATATTCCAGCGCAACATGGAAAGTCTGCTCAAGTCCATCCCGGGGACTTCAAGACGATTTCAAGACGACATGCTTATCACGGGCAGAGACACCGACTCCCATCTCCGTAATTTGGAGGAAGTACTAAGTCGATTGGATCGGGTAGGCCTACGAGTCAAGAAATCCAAGTGCCTGTTTCTCGCGCCCGAGGTTGAATTTTTGGGCAGAAGGATTGCCGCTGATGGAATCCGCCCAACAGAGTCCAAAACAGAAGCAATTCGCCTGGCACCCAGGCCCCGGAATGTCTCGGAACTGCGAGCCTTTCTCGGGCTACTCAATTACTTTGGGAACTTTATGCAGAACTTAAACACACTGCTGGAGCCTCTCCACGTGCTACTCAGAAAGGGATGCGATTGGTTTTGGGGGACGCCCAGGAACGCGCCTTCAATAAGGCACGTAACCTTCTGTGTTCCAACAGTGTTTTGGCTTTCTTTGATCCAGGTAAAAAGCTAGTCCTTACATGTGATGCGTCAGCGTACGGGGTCGGGTGCGTTTTACAACATGTCAATAATGCGGGTAAATTACAACCCATAGCTTATGCCTCCAGGTCACTTTCGCGGGCGGAGTGCGGGTACGGAATGGTAGAGAAGGAGGCGTTCGTGTGCGTGTACGGTGTCAGAAAGATGCACCAATACCTTTTCGGGGCCAAGTTCGCTTTAGAAACCGACCACAAACCCTTCATGTCCCTCCTATCCGAGAGCAAGGCAATCAACGGCAACGCCTCAGCGCGCATTCAGCGGTGGGCACTCATGCTGGCGTCTTACGATTACACCATAAGGCACAGACCAGGCACAGACAACTGTGCCGACGCGCTTAGCAGGCTACCCCTAGTGACCACGGAAGGGTCTGATGAACAGGACTGTGAGATAGTCATGGCAATCAATGCCTTTGAGTCCACAGGTTCGCCCATGACGGCTCGCAAAATCAGAGCCTGGACGGCCAGTGACCCCACGTTATCCCTAGTAAAAAGATGTGTCTTAACTGGTGACTGGGCAGAGGCTCGCGATGCCTGCCCCGAGGAGATCAAACCTTTCCATAGGCGCATGCATGAACTCTCACTACAAGCAGACTGCCTGATGTGGGGCAGCCGAGTAGTTACGCCTCTGCGAGGCAGAGAGGCATTTGTCCGGGAGCTCCACCGCGAGCACCCGGGGATCGTTCTCATGAAAGCCATAGCCAGATCCCATGTCAGGTGGCCTGGCGTTGACGCGGACTTGGAGCTCTGCGTCTGAAGGTGCATCATTTGTGCCCAACTCAGTAATGCCCCCAGGGAGAACCCCCTGAGCCCCTGGCTCTGGCCCACCAAACCGTGGTCACGGGCGCACGTAGACTATGCGGGCCCATTCATGGGCAAAATGTTCCTCGTAGTTGTAGATGCATTTTCTAAGTGGATCGAATGCACCATTTTAAACTCGAGCAACACCTCCACCACTGTGGAGAGCCTTGGAACCATGTTCGCAACGCACGGCATTCCTGACATATTGGTCCGTGTTTCACCAGCGCAGAATTCCAAGATTTTATAAGTGACCACGGCATAAATCACGTTAAGACGGCACCGTTCAAGCCGGCCTTCAACGGCCAGGCGGAGTGAGCAGTGCAGATCATTAAACAAGGCATGCTCAAAATCCAAGGTCCCACACTGCAAGGCCGCCTGTCGCGACTGCTGCTGGCATACAGATCTCGCCCGCATTCATTGACTGGAGTTCCCCCTGCGCAACTATTAATGAAATGGACCTTAAAGACAAGGCTCTCATTAATCCTCCCAGACATGCATGAAATCGTTGAGGCAAAGCGCCGTAAGCTAACCGAGTACCATGACCGAAATTCGAGGGAGAGGTGGAATGAGATAGGGGACAAAGTGTTTGTGCTATACTATGGCAGGGGTCCTAAATGGCTTGCAGGGACTGTAACAGGCAAGGAAGGAAACAGGCTACTGGTTGTACAAATGGACAATGGCCAAACCTGCCGGAGGTATGTAGACCAAGTCAAAAGTAGATTTACCAACAACACTGCTGAACCAGAAGCAGACTACAATGTGGAACTCACACCACACCTGGTGGACAGACAGAGGGAACAACCTGAGGAAAGGGCAATCCCAACAGACAGCCCAGGCGAGACACCAACAATCATACTGAACGAAACAGACAGCCCAGGCGAGATACCAGCAATCACACCGAAAGAATAACAGGCACCAAGGCAAACAACTGAACCACAACTAAGACGCTCCACGCGAGAGCGTAGACCACCTGAGAGGCTGAACCTATAAAGACAATAAGACCTTGGGGGGAGGTGATGTCATGTATCTCACACTATTGTACATAACTGTATCTTACCATGCTATACGTGACTGTAACCAGAGATGACCTGTAACCAAAAGCTGACCTTACCACCAGGGGTGCACTTGCAGGAGACACTGGATACCTGCCCCAGACAAGTATATAAGGACAGGTCTCAGGCAAGTGTGGCATTCGAGAGCTGTGTAATAAAGGTGCAGGTCCTGAGTGACCTTGACTTCAGTATGTGCCTCGTGTGAATCTGTATGGCAGGGACAGGACTTTACACATCTAAGTTTCTGAAGGGGATTGACAGGGTAGATGCAGGGAGGATGTTTCCCCCGGGCTGGGGAGTCTAGAACCAGGGGTCACAGTCTCAGTATAAGGGATCGGCCATTTAAAACTGAGATGAAGAGAAATTTCTTCGCTCAGAGGGTGGTGAATCTTTGGAATTCTCTGCTCCAGAGGGTTGTGGAGGCTCAGTCTCTGAGTATATTCAGGGCTGAGATCAATAGACTTTTGGACTCTCAGGGAATCAAGGGATATGGGGATTGGGCGGGAAAGTGGAGTTAGGGTCAAAGATCAGCTATGATCTTATTGAATGGCGGAGCTCGAGAGGCCAAATGGCCTACTCCTGCTCCTATTTCTTATGTTCTTATGTGAGACCACACTTAAGAGTACTGCGTACAGTTCTGGTTGCCATATTATAGAAAGGATACAGAGTCACTGGAGTGCATGCAGAGAAGATTTACAAGGATGATACCAGAAATGCGAGGGTTTACATATCGGAAAAGGATGAACAGGCTGGGTCTCTTTTCTCTTGAAAAAAGGAGAATGAGGGGTGACCTAATAGAGGACTTTAAAATGATGAAAGGTTCTGATCGAGTGGATACAGAGAGAATGTTTCCACTTGTGGGGAAGAGCATAACTAGAGGCCATCAATATAAGATAGTCACCAGAAATCCAATAGGGAATTCAGGAGAAACTTCTTTACCCAGAGAGTGGTGAGAATGTGGAACTCGCTGCCACAGGGAGGGGTTGAGGCGAATAGTATCGATGCATTTAAGGGGAGGCTGGACAAGCCAATGGGGGAGAAGGGAATAGAGGGTTATGCTGATAGATTTAGATGAGGAAAGACGGGAGGAGGCTCGAGTGGAGCATAAACACCGGCATGGACTGGTTGGGCCGAACGGCCTGTTTCTGTGCCGTGTATCCGATGTAATTCTATTCATATTTCACTCTCGTTAATGTGAGCACTATCGGTGTGCCGTTAATGTGAGCACTATCGGTGTGCCGTTAGTGTGAGCACTATTACTGTTTTGCTCCTCCAGCCATTAGGGGCTGAAGGAATGGCTTTGCAGTTACTGGATCGGTGTTTGGGCCCCAGCAATTCACATTATATATCAATGATTTGTATGAGGAGCCCAAATGTAATATATCCAAGTTTGCTGATGATACTGTTATGTCTCGAATAAAGCAATGTGACTGAGTACTGTAGACTTGAGTAAGTGTGACCTTATTCTCTTTATTCTGACTCCAGAGTGCTGGTACAGCATGGGAGGCCGGCTTATATACAGTGCTCCCAAGGGATGCTGGGATCCCTTGGGACTCCAACAGATACGCCCTCTGGTGGTGGTAGAATGCAGGTTACAAGGTGTTGCATATGTAACATCACTCCTGCCAAAGTCAATAGTACACTTATTTACAGGGTGAGACGATCTGGGGCTTTCTGCTTCCTAGTCGATTGTTTCAGTAGAAACACAGGTGCAGGTGAGTTGGTTGGGCTTTCGCTGGGCTGCTGTGCAGCTGGTCTTGCTGGACTGCTGGGGATGATGAGTTCAGCTTTGTGGTCAACCATGATGTCGGTTGCCATTTGTGTGTGTATCGGAGGATCGAAGTTGCTGGTGTCCTCTTCAGGTTGCTCGTGTCTTCTGTGAATCGTAGTTTGGTTTGGTCCAAATGCTTTCTGAAAGTTAGTCCATTTGCAAGTTTGACCTCAAACACCCTACTCCCTTCTTTGGCTACGACAGTGCCAGTAAGCCATTTGGGACCATGTCCTTGGTTGAGTACAAATACAGGGTCATTGACTTCAATATCATGTGACAAATTTGTGTGATCATGGTACATGCTTTGTTGATGCCGCCTGCCCTCGACATGATCATGGAGATCAGGGTGGACTAGAGAGAGCCTTGTTTTGAGCACCCTTTTCATGAGCAGCTCGGCTGGGGGAACCCTGGTGAGTGCAGTAGCTGAGCAGGACGCGGGACAGGCGGGTCTGCTGGGAGCCTTCCGACATGCGTTTCAAGTTTTGCTCGATGGTTTGGACTGCCCATTCTGCCTGGCCATTGGATGCAGGCTTGAACGGGGCAGATGTGACATGCTTGATCCCATTGATGGTCATGAATTCCTTGAATTCAGCACTGATGAAGCACGGCCCGTTGTCGCTGACAAGGGCATCAGGCAGGCCGTGCGTGGCAAACATTGCTCGTAGGTTTTCGATGGTGGCAGTGGTCGTGCTTACAGACATTATCACACACTCAATTCATTTTGAATAAGCATCCACAACAACCAAGAACATTTAGCCTAGAAACGGGCCAGCGAAGTCAACGTGGATCCTAGACCACGGTTTGGAGGGCCATGACCACAAACTTAGCGCTGCCTCCCTGGGTGCATTGCTCAGTTGAGAGCAAGTGTTGCATTGGCTCACGCAAGACTCTAAATCTGAGTCGATACCAGGCCACCACACATGGGATCTGGCTATAGCTTTCATCATTACTTTGCCTGGGTGGGTGCTGTGTAGGTCGCGTATGATCGTTTCCCTGCCTTTCTTAGGCAAAACCACGCGATTACCCCACAAAAGACTGTCCGCCTGTATGGACATTTCGTCTTTGCGCTGCTGGAACGGCTTGATCTCTTCATGCATCTCCGCTGGGACATTGGACCAGCTCCCATGGAGGACACAGTTTTTTACAAGGGAGAGTAAAGGATCCTGGTTGGTCCAGGTCCTGATCTGGCGGGCCGTAACGGGTGACTTTTCATTTTCAAATGCATCCATCACCATGAGCAAGTCTGCAGGCTGTGCCATTTCCACCCCTGTAGTGGGCAGTGGTAACAGACTGAGAGCATCAGCGCAGTTCTCTGTGCCTGGCCTGTGGCGAATTACATCGTTATATGCAGACAGCATGAGTGCCCATCTTTGGATGCGAGCAGAGGCATTGGTGTTAATACCTTTGCTCTCTGAGAATAGCGATATTATGGTCAGTTTCTAACTCGAACTTAAGCCCAAACAGATACTGGTGCATTTTTTTCACCCCGTAAACACATGCCAGAGCTTCTTTTTCAATCACGCTGTAAGCCCTTTCGGCCTTGGACACATAGGTGACCGGTTGCAATATTCCTGATTCATTTGCTTGTTGTAACACACACCCAACCCCGTACGAAGACGCATTGCAAGCTTCCACTTACATGGGTCATACAGAACAAGCAGTTTGTTGGAACATAACAGATTTCTGGCTTTCTCAAAAGCAGTCTCTTGTGATTTCCCCCATACCCAGTCATCTCCCTTGCGTAGCAACACATGTAGAGGTTCTAGCAAGCTGCTTAACCCGGGTAGGAAATTACCAAAATAATTAAGGAGTCCCAGGAACAACCACAGCTCCGTCATGTTCTGTGGTCTCGGCGTGTTCCTGATGGCCTCCGTTTTGGCGTCGGTGGGTCTGATGCCATCTGCTGCGATTCTTCTCCCTAAGAACTCGACCTCTGGTGCCAGGAAAACACACTTCGAGCGTTTCAACCTGAGTCCCACACGATCTAGCCGACTTAGAACCTCTTCTAGGTTCTGCAAGTGTTCGATGGTGTCCCGACCTGTGATCAATATGTCGTCCTGGAAAACCACAGCGCGCAGAACCGACTTTAGCAGACTCTCCATGTTCCTTTGCAAAATAGCCGTGGCCGATCGAATCCCAAACGGGCATCTATTGTAGATGAACAGACCTTTGTGCGTGTTGATGCAGGTGAGGCCTTTCAACGATTCCGCCAGCTCCTGGGTCATGTAGGCCGAGGTCAGGTCCAACTTGGTGAACGTCTTCCCTCCTGCCAGCGTCGCAAATAGGTCGTCTGCCTTGGGTAGCAAGTACTGGTCCTGCAGCGAAAAACGGTTAGTCGTTACTTTTTAGTCCTCACAAATTCTGACTCTGCCATCGCCCTTAAGAAATGGAACAATCAGACTGGCCCACTCGTTGAACTTAACTGGCACGATGATGCCCTCTTATTGCAGCCTGTCCAGCTCGATCTCCACTTTCCCTCGCATCATGTATGGCACCGCACGTGCCTTGTGGTGGATGGGTTGTGTACCGGGAACCAAGTGGATCTGCACCTTCGCCCCAGAGAAATTTCCGATGCCTGGCTCAAATAACGACGGAAACTTGCTCAGAACCTGGGCAGGTGAGGCGTCGTCGATGGACGAAAGCGCTCGGATGTCGTCCCAGTTCCAACGGATTTTTCCCAGCCAGCTTCTGCCGAACTGTGTGGGGCCATCTCCTGGTACAATCCATAGTGGGAGTTCGTGCACCGCTCCATCATAGGAGACTTTTACTGCTGCACTGCCAATTACAGGGATCAGCTCTTTAGTGTAAGTTCTCAGCTTGGTATGAATGGGGCCCAGCTTGGGCCTGTGTGCGTTGTTGCACCACAGCCTCTCGAAGGCCTTTTTGCTCATGATAGACTGACTCGCACCCATGTCCAATTCCATGGATACTGGAATTCCGTTCAGTTCAACTTTTAACATGATCGGTGGACATTTCGTGGTGAAGGTGTGTACCCCGTACATTTCTGCCTCCTCGGTTTGAGTCTCTAGTTCAGTTTGATCCGCCATGGATCAGTTTTCCTCTGCAACGTGGTGGTTTGCAGGGTTTGCAGCTTGTCTGCACATTAGCTGGAGGTGTCCCATTGTTCCACAGCCTTTGCACGCATAGTGTTTGAAGCGGCATTGATGGACTCAATGATCACCTCTGCAGCGCCAACAACGTGTTAACTGCCTCGCATTCACACTTGATGGCGGACTCTGGGTCATCTGAGGTCGTGCAGCTGCAGGCGTGTACGTTCTGCCACATGCATTCCTGCCTGAAAACGATGTTACTTTGTGTACAGTACTTGCCGATGCATCTTTATGCTGCAAAATTTGTTTGGTGTTATCACTGGTGGACATAAAAGCCTGGGCGATTGTTATGGCTTTGCTCAGGTTCGGTGTTTCAACAGTCAATAGTTTGTGAAGAATAACCTCATGGCCAATGCCAAGCACAAAAAAGTCTCATTGCATTTGCTCCAGGAATCCATCGAATTCGCAATGTCCTGCAAGGCGCCTTAGTTCAGCGACGTAGCTCACCACTTCCTGGCCTTCAGATCGCTGACATGTATAAAATCGATACCTTGCCATCAGAATGCTCTCCTTCGGATTTAGGTGCTCCCGGACCAGCGTACACAGTTCTTCATATGACTTGGTTGTTGGTTTCACCAGAGCAAGAAGATTATTCATGAGGCCATAGGTTGTTGCCCCACAGACAGTGAGGAGGATCGCCCTTCATTTGGCAGCAATCTCATTCCCTTCCAGCTCGTTGGCCACGAAGTATTGGTCGAGTCGCTCCACGAAGGCTTCCCAATCATCATCTTCTGAGAATTTCTCCAGGATACCAACAGTTCTCTGCATTTTCGCGTGATGGTTTTTATCTATTACTCATCGCCAGTTGTTATAGAAACATAGAAACAGAGAAAATAGGTGCAGGAACAGGCCATTGAGCCCTTCTAGCCTGCACCGCCATACAACGAGTTCATGGCTGAACATGAAACTTCAGTACCCCCTTCCTGCTTTCACGCCATACCCCTTGATCCCCCGAGTAGTAAGGACTTCATCGAACTCCCTTTTGAATATATTTAGTGAATTGGCCTCAACTACTTTCTGTGGTAGAGAATTCCACAGGTTCACCACTCTCTGGGTGAAGAAGTTTCTCCTTATCTCGGTCCTAAATGGCTTACCCCTTATCCTCAGACTGTGACCCCTGGTTCTGGACTTCCCCAACATTGGGAACATTCTTCCTGCATCCAACCTGTCCAAACCCGTCAGAATTTTAAACGTTTCTATGAGGTCCCCTCTCACTCTTCTGAACTCCAGTGAATACAAGCCCAGTTGATCCAGTCTTTCTTGATAGGTCAGTCCCACCATCCCGGGAATCAGTCTGGTGAATCTTCGCTGCACTCCCTCAATAGCAAGAATGTCCTTCCTCAAGTTAGGAGACCAAAACTGTACACAATACTTCAGGTGTGGCCTCACCAAGGCCCTGTACAACTGTAGTAACACCTCCCTGCCCCTGTACTCAAATCCCCTCGCTATGAAGGCCAACATGCCATTTGCTTTCTTAACCGCCTGCTGTACCTGCATGCCAGCCTTCAATGACTGATGTACCATGACACCCAGGTCTCATTGCACCTTCCCTTTTCCTAATCTGTCACCATTCAGATAATAGTCTGTCTCTCTGTTTTTACCACCAAAGTGGATAACCTCACATTTATCCACATTATACTTCATCTGCCACGCATTTGCCCACTCACCTAACCTATCCAAGTCACTCTGCAGCCTCATAGCATCCTCCTCGCAGCTCACACTGCCACCCAACTTAGTGTCATCCGCAAATTTGGAGATACTACATTTAATCCCCTCGTCTAAATCATTAATGTACAATGTAAACAGCTGGGGCCCCAGCACAGAACCTTGCGGTACCCCACTAGTCACTGCCTGCCATTCCGAAAAGTACCCATTTACTCCTACTCTTTGCTTCCTGTCTGACAACCAGTTCTCAATCCACGTCAGCACACTACCCCCAATCCCATGTGCTTTAACTTTGCACATTAATCTTCTGTGTGGGACCTTGTCGAAAGCCTTCTGAAAGTCCAAATATACCACATCAACTGGTTCTCCCTTGTCCACTTTATTGGAAACATCCTCAAAAAATTCCAGAAGATTTGTCAAGCATGATCTCCCTTTCACAAATCCATGCTGACTTGGACCTATCATGTCACCATTTTCCAAATGCGCTGCTATGACATCCTTAATAATTGATTCCATCATTTTACCCACTACTGAGGTCAGGCTGACTGGTCTATAATTCCCTGCTTTCTCTCTCCCTCCTTTTTTAAAAAGTGGGGTTACATTGGCTACCCTCCACTCGATAGGAACTGATCCAGAGTCAATGGAATGTTGGAAAATGACTGTCAATGCATCCGCTATTTCCAAGGCCACCTCCTTAAGTACTCTGGGATGCAGTCCATCAGGCCCTGGGGATTTATCGGCCTTCAATCCCATTAATTTCCCCAACACAATTTCCCGACTAATAAGGATTTCCCTCAGTTCCTCCTCCTTACTAGACCCTCTGACCCCTTTTATATCCGGAAGGTTATTTGTGTCCTCCTTAGTGAATACTGAACCAAAGTACTTGTTCAATTGGTCTGCCATTTCTTTGTTCCCCGTTATGACTTCCCCTGATTCTGACTGCAGGGGACCTACATTTGTATTTACTAACCTTTTTCTCTTTACATACCTATAGAAACTTTTGCAATCCGCCTTAATGTTCCCTGCAAGCTTCTTCTCGTACTCCATTTTCCCTGCCCTAATCAAACCCTTTGTCCTCCTCTGCTGAGTTCTAAATTTCTCCCAGTCCCCAGGTTCGCTGCTATTTCTGGCCAATTTGTATGCCACTTCCTTGGCTTTAATACTATCCCTGATTTCCCTAGATAGCCACGGTTGAGCCACCTTCCCCATTTTATTTTTACGCCAGACAGGAATGTACAATTGTTGTAATTCATCCATGCGGTCTCTAAATGTCTGCCATTGCCCATCCACAGTCAACCCCTTAAGTATCATTAGCCAATCTATCTTAGCCAATTCATGCCTCATACCTTCAAAGTTACCCTTCTTTAAGTTCTGGACCATGGTCTCTGAATTAACTGTTTCATTCTCCATCCTAATGCAGAATTCCACCATATTATGGTCACTCTTCCCCAAGGGGCCAAATGTCTCAAATAAAGCAATGTGACTCAGTACTGTAGACCTAAGTAAGTGTGACCTTAGTCTCTTTATTCTGACTCCAGAATGCTGGCACAGCATAGGAGATCTGCTTATATACAGTGCTCCCAAGGGATGCTGGGGGCCCTTGGGACTCCAACAGATGCGCCCTCTGGTGGCGGTAGAATGTTGGTTACAAGGTGTTGCATACATAACAGATACAAAGCTAGGTGGGAATGTAAGTTGTGAGGACAACTCCCACTAGCGTTTTCTGCCCCTTGGTATTCCGCAGCTCCACTTATACTGATTCCACATCATCCAAGCTAATGTCCTTTCTTATTAATTTCCTCTTAACCAGCAATGCCACCCGCCTCCTTATCCTTTCTGTCTATCCTTCCTAAATGCTGAATAACCCTGGATGTTGAGTTCCCAGCCTTGGTCACCCTGGAGCCATGTCTCCGTGATGCCAATTACATCATACCCGTTAACTGCTATCTGCGCAGTTAATTTGTCCAATTTATTCCGAATACTCCTCGCATTGAGGCACAGAGCCTTCAGGCTTGTCCCTTTAGAATTTTGCTGTAATGTGGCCCTTTTTGCTTTTTGCCTTAGGTTTCTCTGCCCTCCACTTTTACTTTTCTTCTTTCTATCTTTTGCTTCTGCCCCCATTCTACTTCCCTCTGTCTCCCTGCATAGGTTCCCATCCCCCTGCCGTATTAGTTTAACCCTTCCCCAACAGCACTAGCAAACACTCCCCCTAGGACATTGGTTCCGGTCCTGCCCAGGTGCAGACCGTCCGGTTTGTACTGGTCCCACCTCCCCAGAACCAGTTCCAATGTCCCAGGAATTTGAATCCCTCCCTGCTGCACCACTCCTCAAGCCACATATTCATCTGAGCTATTCTGCGATTCCTACTCTGACTAGCACGTGGCACTGCTAGCAATCCTGAGATTACTACTTTTGAGGTCCTACTTCTTAATTTAGCTCCTAGCTCCCTAAATTTGTCTTGTAGGACCTCATCCCTTTTTTTACCGATATCGTTGGTACCAATGTGCACCACGACAACTGGCTGTTCACCCTCCCTTTTCAGAATGTCCTGCATCCGCTCCGAGATATCCTTGATCCTTGCACCAGGGAGGCAACATACCATCCTGGAGTCTCGGTTGTGGCTGCAGTAACGCCTATCTATTCCCCTTACAATTGAATCCCCTGTCACGATCGCTCTCCCACTCTTTTTCCTGCCCTCCTGTGCAGCAGAGCCACCCACGGTGCCATGAACGTGGTTGCTGCTGCCCTCCCCTGATGAGTCATCCCACCCAACAGTACCCAAAGCGGTGTATCTGGTTTGCAGGGGGATGACCGCAGGGGACCCCTGCACTACCTTCCTTGCACTGCTCTTCCTGTTGGTCATCCATCCCCTATCTGACTGTGTACCCTTTACCTGAGGTGAGACCAACTCACTAAACGTGCTATTCACGTCATTCTCAGCATCGCGGATGCTCCAGAGTGAATCCACCCTCAGCTCCAGTGCCGCAATGCGGTCGTCAGGAGCTGCAGGCGGATACACTTCTCGCACGCGTAGTCGTCAGGGACACTGGAAGCATCCCTGATTTCCCACATAGTGCAGGAGGAGCATGACACGTGTCTGAGCTCTCCTGCCATGACTTAACCCCGAGATCAACTTAATTTGGCAACAACAATGATAAAAGTTTACTTACTGATAAAGAAAAGAAAAACTACTTACCAATCACCAGCCAATCACTTACCACCTGAGCCGTGAAGTCTCCTTTCGATTTCTTTCGATCTTTTTTTTTGCCTTCTTTCCCTGCAGCTGCACCAGCTCCGCCTCCCAACTCCCCGCTCGCCCGGCGCTCCGCCTCCCGACTCCCCGCTCGCCCGGCGCTCCGCCTCCCGACTCCCCGCTCGCCCGGCGCTCCGCCTCCCGACTCCCCGCTCGCCCGGCGCTCCGCCTCCCGACTCCCCGCTCGCCCGGCGCTCCGCCTCCCGACTCCCCGCTCGCCCGGCGCTCCGCCTCCCGACTCCCCGCTCGCCCGGCGCTCCGCCTCCCGACTCCCCGCTCGCCCGGCGCTCCGCCTCCCGACTCCCCGCTCGCCCGGCGCTCCGCCTCCCGACTCCCCGCTCGCCCGGCGCTCCGCCTCCCGACTCCCCGCTCGCCCGGCGCTCCGCCTCCCGACTCCCCGCTCGCCCCTCGCCCGGCGCTCCGCCTCCCGACTCCCCGCTCGCCCGGCGCTCCGCCTCCCGACTCCCCGCTCGCCTCCCGACTCCCCGCTCGCCCGGCGCTCCGCCTCCCGACTCCCCGCTCGCCTCCCGACTCCCCGCTCGCCCGGCGCTCCGCCTCCCGACTCCCCGCTCGCCCGGCGCTCCGCCTCCCGACTCCCCGCTCGCCTCCCGACTCCCCGCTCGCCCGGCGCTCCGCCTCCCGACTCCCCGCTCGCCTCCCGACTCCCCGCTCGCCCGGCGCTCCGCCTCCCGACTCCCCGCTCGCCTCCCGACTCCCCGCTCGCCCGGCGCTCCGCCTCCCGACTCCCCGCTCGCCTCCCGACTCCCCGCTCGCCCGGCGCTCCGCCTCCCGACTCCCCGCTCGCCCGGCGCTCCGCCTCCCGACTCCCCGCTCGCCTCCCGACTCCCCGCTCGCCTCCCGACTCCCCATTCGCCCGGCGCTCCGCCTCCCGACTCCCCGCTCGCCTCCCGACTCCCCGCTCGCCCGGCGCTCCGCCTCCCGACTCCCCGCTCGCCCGGCGCTCCGCCTCCCGACTCCCCGCTCGCCTCCCGACTCCCCGCTCGCCCGGCGCTCCGCCTCCCGACTCCCCGCTCGCCTCTCCGACGTTGGGCCTCTCGCCCGGCGCTCCGCCTCCCGACTCCCCGCTCGCCCGGCGCTCCGCCTCCCGACTCCCCGCTCGCCTCTCCGACTCCCCGCTCGCCTCCCAACTCCCCGCTCGCCTCCCGACTCCCCGCTCGCCCGGCGCTCCGCCTCCCGACTCCCCGCTCGCCTCCCGACTCCCCGCTCGCCCGGCGCTCCGCCTCCCGACTCCCCGCTCGCCTCTCCGACGTTGGGCCTCTCGCCCGGCGCTCCGCCTCCCGACTCCCCGCTCGCCTCTCCGACGTTGGGCCTCTTGTAGGCCTCTCGCCTGGCGCTCCACCTCCCGACTCCCCGCTCGCCTCTCTGACGCTGCTGTTGGTGTTCAGAGGGACCTGGGTGTCCTTGTACATGAATCACTGAAAGTTAACTTGCAGGTACAGCAAGTGATTAAGAAAATAAACGGGATGTTGGCCTTTATTACAAGAGGATTTGAGTATAGGAGTAAAGACGTCTTACTGCAATTATATCATCATCATAGGCAGTCCCTCGAAGCGAGGATGACTTCACAGATGTTTCATGTTCTAGATCCTGAACTAATATTGCCAGTTCATTAGATATATTCAAGAGGGAGTTAGATGTGGCCCTTTCGGCTAAAGGGATCAAGGGGTATTGAGAGAAAGCAGGAAAGGGGTACTGAGGGAATGATCAGCCATGAACTCATTGAATGGTGGTGCAGGCTCGAAGGGCCTACTCCTGCACCTATTTTCTATGTTTCTATGTTTCTATCCTGAAGGGTGGAAGATGCCTGCGTGTGGATTTTTTTAACGTGGGGTGACCGTTGCACACCAGCCACCACACGGGCTTGACAGAGCGAGGTCTTGGTCCAGTGGCAAGGGTTAACCAGGATGACTGGAGACCAGATTGGCTGCACGGACCTAGTGCGCTCACATATCGCAGTGTGGGCTGGGCCCATGCTGCCCCTGGGCCCTCGCCTCTCCTGGACCCCTCCAAGTTCTACAAACTCTTGCTGCTCCTTCGCCCCTCCTGCTGGGCCTGCCTGCACTGCAATCAGCGACCTGGCCTCGCAGCCATCGCCCTCCTGCAGCAGCACGCGCTGCTCCCTGTAGTGGTATGCCACCACACGCTGCTCCCTCCAATGGCCCCGGCCTGTTGATGGTCTTGCAGGCCAGGACCGTGCGATTTCCAGGCCCTGGTGAGGCCACACCTGGAGTAGTGTGTACGGTTTGGGTCTCCGTACCCAAGGAAGGATATACTTGTCATAGAGGGAGTGCAAAGAAAGTTCACCAGACTGATTCCTGGGATGGGGGGATTGTCCTATGAGGAGAGATTGAGTAGACTAGGCCGATATTCCCTAGAGTTTAGTAGAATGAGAGGTGATCTCATTGAAACATACAAAACTCTTACAGAGCTTGACAGGGTAGATGCAGGGAGGATGTTTCCCCCGGGCTGGGGAGTCGAGAACCAGGGGTCACAGTCTCAGGATAAGGGGTCGGCCATTTAGGACTGAGATGAGGAGAAACTTCTTCACTTGGAGGGTGGGGAATCTTTGGAATTTTCTACCCCAGAGGGCTGTGGAGGCTCAGTCATTGAGTTTATTCAAGGCTGAGATCGGTAGATTTTTAGGTTGTAAGGGAATTAAGGGATATGGGATAGGGCAGGAAAGTGGAGTTGAGGTTGATCGTATTGAATGGCGGAGCAGGCTCGAGAGACCGAATGGCCGACTCCTGCTCCTAATTCTTATGTTCTTATGCAATCTGGTAGATGAAGAAAATACTGTAACTTCACTGTAAAACTAGCAAATCAAGCACGAGAATCATAGAATATAGAATATATAAAATTGGTGACATTATGTCAATCCTGCACTTCAATAGCTTCAGTTACCAGCGGTTAGGATGACTGAGTACTGTCCACTGACCTGTTGCTGTGTGTGGATTGACTGGAACTTAGGTATGAGTCCTCACATGGTGGAATGGCCACTGAGGAAATGTTCGGGAGTGCAGGCAGTGCCTGTGGGTCGCCTACCTGCTCCTTCAGGAGAGGAACGGCGAAAACAGGCAAAAAGCAAAACTCATGTACCAATCATGTACCTGTCGAATTCTGTGTGGCCACACCTGCTGCAGGTCCAAGTGGCTCAGTGTGACTCACTGCCGGGCTTTCAGCAATCCCACATTCGGCCTGTAATTTACGGTCCGCGGTGCAGCAAAGGTGCTTGCTACTGGCCCCGAGAAAGTTTCCCATAAAAATCTCGCGATCTCTGTGGTGAGAAGTTTGCCTTTTTCGACGTGCAGTTGAGATCAGCGTAGTTTAGAAGGAATCCCACAGCACGAGCTGCTGTGATAGTAACAAGCTGTCTAAGCAGCCAATCACAATGCAGAATTCTCACAGACCGAGAACCAGGAAGTGAACAAGTTGCTTTTATCCCGACTTTTAAAAAATGTTACAGAGAGAAAAACAAAGATTGGGGCTCTCACACGGAGAAAAGGTGAACCTGAAATAAAAATGAACAATCTTTAAAAAAAAATGAAAACTTTTTTTTAAGTTTCTTAAAATTTTTTATTTTTATGCAAATGGAGAAATTTGACACTCCACAAAATTAAAATTTGTTTTTCAGGGCCAGGTCTTTCATTTAATAATCAATACACTGATACACTGTTAAACGCCAGGAGCACGGCGGGGGTTATGGGGGTGGGGGGGAACGGCGGGGATGGGGGAGGGAGTGCAGCGTGGGGAGTCTGCTCCACCATTCAATAAGATCATGGCTGATCATTCCCTCAGTACCTCTTTCCTGCTTTCTCTCCATACCCCTTGATCCCTTTAGCCGTAAGGGCCATATCTAACTCCCTCTTGAATATATCCAATGAACTGGCATCAACAACTCTCTGCGGCAGGGAATTCCACAGGTTAACAACTCTCTGAGTGAAGAAGTTTCTCCTCATCTCGGTCCTAAATGGCCTACCCCTTATCCTTAGACTGTGTCCTCTGGTTCTGGACTTCCCCAACATCAGGAATATTCTTCCTGCATCTAACCTGTCCAGTCCCATCAGAATTTTATATCTTTCTATGAGATCCCCTCTCATCCTTCTAAACTCCAGTGAATACAGACCCAGTCGATCCAGTCTCTCCTCATATGTCAGTCCTGCCATCCCGGGAATCAGTCTGGTGAACCTTCGCTGCACTCCCTCAATAGCAAGAACGTCCTTCCTCAGATTAGGAGACCAAAACTGAATGCAATATTCCAGGTGAGACCTCACCAAGGCCCTGTACAACTGCAGTAAGACCTCCCTGCTCCTATACTCAAATCCCCTCGCTATGAAGGCCAACATACCATTTGCCTTCTTTACTGCCTGCTGTACCTGCATGGCCAACTTTCAATGACTGATGTACCATGACACCCAGGTCTCGCTGCATCTCCCCTTTTCCTAATCTGCCACCATTCAGATAATATTCTGCCTTCGTGTTTTTGCCATGATCTTATTGAATGGTAGAGCAGGCTCGAGGGGCCGAATGGCCGACTCCTGCTCCTAATTCTCATGTTCCGGTCTTCCGTCATTTCCTCCATGGGCAGCCCACGCACTCGCTTGTTTCAGACGGGAGTCTTGTTCCTGTTATGTCTCCAATAAAGTAATGTAACTGAGTACTGTAGACGTGAGTAAGTGTGATCTTAGTCTCTTTATTCTAACTCCAGCGTGTTGGTACAGCATGGGAGGCCGGCTTATATACAGTGCTCCCAAGGGATGCTGGGATCCCTTGGGACTCCAAAAGATACGCCCTCTGGTGGCGGTAGAATGCTGGTTACAAGGTGTTACATATATAACATCACTCCCTCCCAAAGTCAATAGTACATTTATTTACAGGGTGAGACGATCTGGGGCTTTCCACTCCCTAGTCGATTGTCTCGGTACAAACACAGGTGCAGGTGAGTTGGTTGGGCCTTCGCTGGGCTGCTGTGCAGCTGGCCTTGCTGGGCTGCTGGGGATGATGAGTTCAGCTTCGTGGTCAACCGTGATGTCGGTTGCCACTTATGTGTGTGTCCAAGGGTCGAAGTTGGTGGTGTCCTCTTCAGGTTGCTCACGGCTGTCTGTGAATCGCAGTTTGGTTTGCTCCAAATGCTTTCTGCAAGTTAGTCCATTTGTGAGTTTGACCTGAAACACACTACTCCCTTCTTCGGCAATGACAGTGCCAGCAAGCCATTTTGGGACCATGTCCATAGTTGAGTACAAATACAGGGTCATTGACTTCAATATCATGTGACAAATTTGTGTGATCATGGTACATGCTTTGTTGATGCCGCCTGCCCTCGACATGATCATGGAGATCAGGGTGGACTAGAGAGAGCCTTGTTTTGAGCACCCTTTTCATGAGCAGCTCGGCTGGGGGAACCCTGGTGAGTGCAGTAGCTGAGCAGGACGCAGGACAGGCGGGTCTGCAGGGAGCCTTCCGACACACGTTTCAAGTTTTGCTCGATGGTTTGGACTGCCCGTTCTGCCTGGCCGTTGGATGTGGGCTTGAACGGGGCAGATGTGACATGCTTGATCCCATTGATGGTCATGAATTCCTTGAATTCAGCACTGATGAAGCACGGCCCGTTGTCGCTGACAAGGGCATCAGGCAGGCCGTGCGTGGCAAACATGGCTCGTAGGTTTTCGATGGTGGCAGTGGACGTGCTTACAGACATTATCACACACTCAATCCATTTTGAATAAGCATCCACAACAACCAAGAACATTTAGCCTAGAAACGGGCCAGCGAAGTCAACATGGATCCTAGACCACGGTTTGGAGGGCCATGACCACAAACTTAGCGCTGCCTCCCTGGGTGCATTGCTCAGTTGAGAGCAAGTGTTGCATTGGCTCACGCAAGACTCTAAATCTGAGTCGATACCAGGCCACCACACATGGGATCTGGCTATAGCTTTCATCATTACTTTGCTTGGGTGGGTGCTGTGTAGGTCGCGTATGATCGTTTCCCTGCCTTTCTTAGGCAAAACCACGCGATTACCCCACAAAAGACTGTCCGCCTGTATGGACATTTCGTCTTTGCGCTGCTGGAACGGCTTGATCTCTTCATGCATCTCCGCTGGGACATTGGACCAGCTCCCATGGAGGACACAGTTTTTTACAAGGGTCAGTAAAGGATCCTGGTTGTCCAGGTCCTGATCTGGTGGGCCGTAACGGGTGACTTTTCATTTTCAAATGCATCCATCACCATGAGCAAGTCTGCAGGCTGTGCCATTTCCACCCCTGTAGTGGGCAGTGGTAACAGACTGAGAGCATCAGCGCAGTTCTCTGTGCCTGGCCTGTGGCGAATTACATCGTTATATGCAGACAGCATGAGTGCCCCTTTTTTGGATGCGAGCAGAGGCATTGGTGTTAATACCTTTGCTCTCTGAGAATAGTGATCTGAGCAGCTTATGGTCAGTTTCTAACTCGAACTTAAGCCCAAACAGATACTGATGCAATTTTTTTATCCTGTAAATGCATGCCAGAGCTTCTTTTTCAATCATGACCTCCTCCTGAGGTCCCCACCATCACAGAATCCAGTCTTCAGCCAATTCGATTCACTCCACGTGATATCAAGAAATGGCTGAGCGCACTGGATACAGCAAAGGCTATGGACCCCGACAACATCCTTGCTGTCATACTGAAGACTTGTGCTCCAGAACTAGCCGTGCCTCTAGCCAAGCTGTTCCAGTACACTGGCATCTATCCGACAATGTGGAAAACTGCCCAGGTATGTCCTGTCCACAAGAAGCAGGTCAAATCCAATCCAGCCAATTACTGCCCCATCAGTCTACTCTCAATCATCAGCAAAGTGATGGAAGGTGTTGTGGACAGTGCTATCAAGCGACACTTACTCACCAATAACCTGCTCACCGATGTCCAGTTTGGGTTCTGCCAGGACCAGTCGGCTCCAGACCCCATTACAGCCTTGGTCCAAACATGGACAAAAGAGCTGAATTGCAGAGGTGAGGTGAGAGTGAGACTGACCTTGACATCAAGGCAGCATTTGACCAAGTGTGGCATCAAGGCGCCCGAGTAAAACTGGTCAATGGGAATCAGGGGAAAACTCTCCACTGGCTGGAGTCAGACCCAGCACAAAGGAAGATGGTTGTGGTGGTTGGAGGTCAATCATCACAGTCCCAGGACATCGCTGCAGGAGTTCCTCAGGGCAGTGTCCTAGGCCCAACCATCTTCAGCTGCTTCATCAATGACCTTCCCTTCATCATAAGGTCAGAAGTGGGGATGTTCACTGATGACTGCACAGTGTTCAGTTCGATTCGCAACTCCTCAGATAATGAAGCAGTCCGTGCCCACATGCAGCAAGACCTGGACAACATTCAGACTTGGGCTGATAAGTGGCAAATAACATTCACATCACACAAGTACCAGGCAATGACCATCTACATCAAACGAGAGTCTAACCACCTCCCCTTGACATTCAAAGACATTCCCATCACCGAATCCCCCACCATCAACATCCTGCAGTCACCATTGACCAGAAACTTAACCGGACCAGCCACATAAATACTGTGACTACAAGAGCAGGTCAGAGGCTGGGTATTCTGCGGCGAGTGTCTCACCTCCTGACTCCCCAAAGCCTTTCCACCATCTACAAGGCACAAGTCAGGAGTGTGATGGAATACTCTCCACTTGCCTGGATGGTGCAGCTCCAACAACACTCGAGAAGCTCGACACCATCCAGGACAAAGCAGCCACTTGATTGGCTCCCCATCCCCCACCTTCAACACTCACTCCCTCCACCACCGGCGCACCGTGGCTGCAGTGTGCACCATCTACAAGATGCACTGCAGCAACTCGCCAAGGCTTCTTCGGCAGCACCTCCCAAACCCGCGACCTCTACCACCTAGAAGGACAAGGGCAGCAGGTGCATGGGAACACCACCACCTCCACGTTCCCCTCCCAGTCACACACCATCCTGACTTGGAATAGATTTATTGGCAAAATTAAAACCCATGGGAGTAAAGGGGCAGTGGCTGTTTGGATACAAAATTGGCTAAGGGGCAGAAAGCAGAGAGTAGTGGTGAACGGTTGTTTTTCAGACCGGAGGGAGGTATACAGTGGTGTTCCCCAGGGGTCATTACTGGGACCACTCTTCTTTTTGATATACATTAATGACTTGGACTTGGGTATACAGGGCATCATTTCAGAGTTTGTGAAACTGTGAAATGTAGTCAACAATGAGGGTAGTAACTCCTGGAGGACACAGTGAAATGGGCGGGCATGGGGCAGATAACATTTAACACAGAGAGGTGTGAAGTGATACAGTTTGGTAGGAAGAATGCATAGAGGCAATATAAACTAAATGGTACAATTTTAAAGGGAGTGAATGACTAGAGAGACCTGAGGGTGTATATACACAAGTCTGTGAAGGTGCAGGATGAATTGAGAAGGCTGTAAAAACAACATATGGGATCCTTGGCTTTATTTATAGAGAATAGAGTACAAAATAAAGAAAGTTATGCTAAACTTTTATAAAACACTGGTTGGGCCTCAGCTAGAGCAGTGTGTCCAATTCTGGGCACCACACTGTAGGAAGGGTGTCAAGGCCTTGGAGAGGGTGCCGAGGTGGTTTACTGGAATTAGTTCCAGTGTTTCCAGTGGCGGGAGGCTCGGTAACCAGATTTAAAGTGATTGGCAAAAGAACCAGATCGGGAGATGAGGTAACATGTTTTTACGCAGCGAGTTGTTGTGATCGGGAATGCGCTGCCTGAAAGGGCGGTGGGAGCAGATTCAATAGTAACTTTCAAACCGGAAATTGGATAAATAGTTGAAGGGGAAAAAATACAGGGCAGGAAAGTGGGATTAAATGGATGGTTCTTTCAAAGAGCTGGCACAGGCATGATGGGCCAAATGGCCTCTTTCTGTGCTATATCATTTTATAATTCTATAGTTAAAGGGTTAATGTTGGAATTAAAGGATTACAATTGCAGTATAACATCGAGTGGTTAGGATCTGGAATGCACTGCCTGATAGAGTGGAGAAAACAGATTCAATAGTAACTTTCAAAAGTATTAAAGAGTTAGTATTGCAGAATTAAAGGGTTAATGTTGGGTTATTAAAGGGTTAATGTTATATTAACGGGTTAATGTTTGAGTATTAAAGGGTTAATATTGGAACATTAAATGTTAATGGAGCATGAAAGGGTTAATGTTGTAATATTGAAGTGATCACAAACTATTCAGCAAATGTTTTTCACAGACTGGGATCTGAAACAGGACAGAAATAGTGCGAGGGTACCCTGGGGTCAAGGAGTAAATGTCTTCACTGTCTGTTCTGTAGTGTCTGTAAATCACAAGCGGTGTTCGAACTACAAATTCAAGTTTTTTATAACAATCACCGAACTGTGGATGCTCGATGTTTACTCGCTGATCTCAGACACGCATCTGACAGTCCGTGTCCCGCAGACTGCTGCCTTTCGGGATAATAGCCTCTGACAGGTGAAAGGGAGATTGACACTGGCCGGGTAATAACTCTGCCTTTTCCTCTGCACTTGTTGTGATGCAAGAGTGGTGTCTGATCCAGAATCATTCTGGTTGGAAGCAGCTAGGCATAGATAAGCGAGCGGATGTGAGTTATAGCTCTGTCCTTGGCTTATTAACGTGATATCTGTTCTCGTTTGCCATCTCCCAGCAATCAGTCAGCTTTCTGATTGGTGAACAAACAGGGCTATAGATCAGCACCTGATGCTCCTTTATTCCTGCAGCTCCATTAAGACAGAGATATAAAATGTGGTTTGGAACATAAGGCTTGGATCCTTGCAAATCCATCACAACTTATTGAGATTGTCACTGACATTTTGTCTGGGAGATCAGCGCTGAGATACATTCCTAATCTTCAAGGAATAAAGTGAAGTCTCACTCCTGCCTCAGGCTCTGCCAGAACTCTCCAATTCGATTAACAAATGCACTCTGCTGATTGATCTGCAAGGATCAGTGAGTGTGTGAATGTTGCTTCAGCACCAACTTCTGCTGCTGGCTGAGCCGGTGAGGCCCGAGCTTCACGATGTTGGAGTTGCTGCATTTGATTCCTGCTGAATCCTGGGCTCACATTTGCAGTGGGACTTCAATCAGCTTTGGCCTGAGCCATAGAGGGCGAAGGAAATCAGTCGGGGTTCTGTCACACCACTCCCTGTCACACCGGTCCCCGTTACACCTTCCCGTCACACCTTCCCGTCACACCACTCCCCGTCACACCACTCCCCGTCACACCGCTCCCCGTCACACCTTCCCGTCACACCACTCCCCGTCACACCGCTCCCCGTCACACCTTCCCGTCACACCACTCCCTGTTACACCACTCCCCGTCACACCACTCCCCGTCACACCGCTCCCCGTCACACCTTCCCGTCACACCACTCCCCGTCACACCGTTCCCCGTCACACCTTCCCGTCACACCACCCCCTGTAACACCGTTCCCCGTCACACCTTCCCGTCACACCACCCCCTGTAACACCGTTCCCCGTCACACCTTCCCGTCACACCACTCCCCGTCACACCGTTCCCCGTCACACCTTCCCGTCACACCACCCCCTGTAACACCGTTCCCCGTCACACCTTCCCGTCACACCACTCCCCGTCACACCGTTCCCCGTCACACCTTCCCGTCACAACACTCCCCGTCACACCGTTCCCCGTCACACCTTCCCGTCACACCTTCCCGTCACACCACTCCCCGTCACACCGTTCCCCGTCACACCTTCCCATCACACCACTCCCCGTCACACCTTCCCGTCACACCTTCCTGTCACACCACTCCCTGTCACACCGTTCCCCATCACACCTTCCCGTCACACCTTCCCGTCACACCACTCCCTGTCACACCGTTCCCCGTCACACCATCCCGTCACATCTTCCCGTCACACCACTCCCTGTCACACCGTTCCCCGTCACACCTTCCCATCACACCTTCCCGTCACACCACTCCCCGTCACACCGCTCCCCGTCACACCGCTCGCTGTCACACCTTCCCGTCACACCTTCCCCGTCACACCGTTCCTGTCACACCGTTCCCCGTCACACCGCTCGCCGTCACACCTTCCCGTCACACCTTCCCGTCACACCACTCCCTGTCACACCATTCCCCGTCACACCGTTCCCGTCACACCGTTCCCCGTCACACCACTCCCTGTCACACCGTTCCCCGTCACACCATCCCGTCACACCTTCCCGTCACACCACTCCCTGTCACACCATTCCCCGTCACACCGTTCCCGTCACACTGTTCCCCGTCACACCGTTCCCGTCACACCGTTCCCCATCACACCACTCACTGTTACACCATTCCCCGTCACCCCGTTCCCGTCACAACTTCCCGTCACACCACTCCCTGTCACACCGTTCCCCGTCACACCTTCCCGTCACACCACTCCACGTCACACCTTCCCGTCACACCACTCCCCGTCACACCATTCCCCGTCACACCTTCCCGTCACACCACTCCACGTCACACCTTCCCGTCACACCACTCCACGTCACACCTTCCCGTCACACCACTCCCTGTCACACCGTTCCCCGTCACACCTTCCCGTCATACCACTCCCCGTCACAACGTTCCCGTCACACCGTTCCCCGTCACACCACTCCCTGTCACACCACTCCCTATCACACCATTCCCCATCACCCCGTTCCCGTCACACCATCCCGTCACACCACACCCGTCACACCTTCCCGTCACACCACTCCCTGTCACACCGTTCCCCGTCACACCATCCCGTCACACCACTCCCCGTCACACCTTCCCGTCACACCACTCCTCGTCACACCGTTCCCAGTCACACCGTTCCCCGTCACACCACTCCCTGTCACACCGTTCCCCGTCACACCTTCCCGTCACACCTTCCCGTCACACCACTCCCTGTCACACCGTTCCCCGTCACACCATTCCCCGTCACACCATTCCCCGTCACACCTTCCCGTCACACCACTCCCTGTCACACCGTTCCCCATCACACCTTCCCGTCACACCACTCCCTGTCACACCGTTCCCCGTCACACCATTCCCCGTCACACCACTCCCTGTCACACCGTTCCCCGTCACACCATCCCGTCACACCTTCCTGTCACACCACTCCCCATCACACCGTTCCCCGTCACACCACTCCCTATCACACCATTCCCCATCACCCCGTTCCCGTCACACCTTCCCGTCACACCACTCCCCGTCACACCTTCCCGTCACACCACTCCCTGTCACACCGTTCACCGTCACACCATCCCGTCACACCACTCCCCGTCACACCTTCCCGTCACACCACTCCTCGTCACACCGTTCCCCGTCACACCGTTCCCCGTCACACCACTCCCTGTCACACCGTTCCCCGTCACACCTTCCCGTCACACCTTCCCGTCACACCACTCCCTGTTACACCGTTCCCCGTCACACCATTCCCTGTCACACCATTCCCCGTCACACCTTCCCGTCACACCACTCCCTGTCACACCGTTCCCCGTCACACCTTCCCGTCACACCACTCCCTGTCACACCGTTCCCCGTCACACCATTCCCCGTCACACCACTACCTGTCACACCGTTCCCCGTCACACTTTCCCGTCACACCACTCCCCGTCACACCGTTCCCCGTCACACCGTTCCCCGTCACACCACTCCCCATCACACCGTTCCCCGTCACACCTTCCCGTCACACCTTCCCGTCACACCACTCCCTGTCACACCGTTCCCCGTCACACCATTCCCCGTCACACCACTCCCTGTCACACCGTTCCCCGTCACACCATTCCCCGTCACACCACTCCCTGTCACACCGTTCCCCGTCACACCATTCCCCGTCACACCACTCCCTGTCACACCGTTCCCCGTCACACCTTCCCGTCACACCGTTCCCCGTCACACTGTTCCCCATCGTCATCATCAGAGGCAGTCCCTCGGAATCGAGGAAGACTTGCTTCCACTCTAAAAGTGAGTTCTTAGGTGACTGAACAGTCCAATACGGGAATTACAGTCTCTGTCACAGGTGGGACAGACAGTGGTTGAGGAAAGGGAGGGTGGGACTGGTTTGCCGCACGCTCCTTCCGCTGCCTGCGCTTGGTTTCTGCATGCTCTCGGCGACGAGACTTGAGGTGCTCAGCGCCCTCCCGGATGCTCTTCCTCCACTTAGGGCGGTCTTTGAGATGTCTGCTGTATATGGTCCATGTCTCTGAGCCATACAGGAGGGTGGGTATCACTACAGCCCTGTAGACCATAAGCTTGGTGCCAGATTTGAGGTCCTGGTCTTCAAACACTCTTCCTCAGGCGACCGAAGGCTGCACTGGAGGCAGTGTTGGACCTTGTCGTCGATGTCTGCCCTTGCTGATAGTAGGCTCCCAAGGTATGGTATGGAAAATTGTCCATGTTGTCCAAGGCCGCGCCGTGGATTTTGATGACCGGGGACCAGTGCTGTGTGGTGGGGTCCGGTTGGTGGAGGACCTTTGTCTTACGGATGTTTAGTGTAAGGCCCGTGCTTTCGTACGTCTCAGTGAAGGTGTTGACTGTTATATATGTGGACTTGTATTTACTCTGTACAGCCACCAGAGGGCTCTTCCCCTGGAGTCCTAAGGGATCCCATAATCCCTTGGGAGCACAAGTATTTAAGGAGGCCTCACGGGTTGCAGAGAGACTTTGGAGATCTGCAATAAAAGACTAAGGTCACAATTTACTTTGAGCTCCCAGTGTTCAGTCTGACTCTTTCTCCATATACTATAACTGGCGACGAGATACAGATAGCGAACCAAAGACGCAGAGAACAGTGGGCATCCCGGAGAAATTTTCAGAGGGAGATGATTGGGAAACTTTTGTGGAGCGACTCGACCAATACTTCGTGGCCAATGAGCTGGATGGGGAAGAGAGCGCTGCCAAACGAAGGGCGATCCTCCTCACCGTCTGTGGGGCACCAACGTATGGCCTCATGAAGAATCTGCTCTCTCCAGCGAAACCCACGGAGAAATCGTACAACGATTTGTGCACACTGGTCCAAGAGCATTTGAACCCAAAGGAAAGCGTTCTGATGGCGAGGTACCAGTTCTACACCTACAAATGGTCTGAAGGCGAGGAAGTGGCGAGTTATGTCGCCGAGCTCAGACACCTTGCAGGACATTGCGAATTTGAAGGACATTTGGAACACATGCTCAGAGACTATTTCGTACTTCGCAAACTTTTGACTGTAGAGACTCTAACCTTGATTTAGGCCATAGCGATAGCCCGGGCGTTCATTGCCACCAGTAACAATATGAAGCAAATCTCCCAGCACACAAGTGCTGCTACAAGTACTATGAACAAAGTGATGTTGCTTTCGAATCGTAGCGTACAGGGCAGGTCACACATACCTGCAGCTACACGTCCACAGATGTCTCAGAGTCCACCATCAAGGGTGATGAATGCAAGGCCATTAACACCTTGTTGGCACTGTGGGGGTGATCATCGTTTCCATTCATGCCGATTCAAAGAGTACGTTTGCAAGGGCTGTGGAACAATGGGACACCTCCAACGAGTGTGCAGGTGAGCTGCAAAGCCTGCAAACCACCACGTTGCAGAGGAGGACAGATCCACGGAGGATCACGACGAACCAGAACCTCAGATAGAGGAGGCAGAGGTACATGGGGCGCATACATTCACCACGAATTGTCCCCCGATAATGCTGAATGTTAAACTAAATGGACTCCCGGTGTCAATGGAGCTAGACATGGGCGCGAGCCAGTCCTGCATGGGCTAAAAGACTTTCGAAAGGTTGTGGTGCAACAAGGCCTCAAGGCCAGTCTTAACTCCAGTTCGCATGAAACTAAGAACTTGCACAAAAGAACTGATTCCTGTAATCGGCAGTGCTACCATAAAGGTCTCCTACGATGGAGCGGTGCGCAAGTTAGCTCTCTGGGTGGTACGGGGCAATGGTCCCACACTGCTCGGCAGGAGCTGGCTGGGAACGATATGCTGGAGCTGGGACGACTTCCGAGCGCTATCGCCCGCTGACGACACTTCGTGTGCCCAGGTCTTAAACAAGTTCCCTTCGCTGTTCGAACCAGGCATCGGGAAATTCCAAGGAGCAAAAGTGCAGATCCACCTAATTCCGGGGGAGTGACCCATCCATCACAAGGTGAGAGCAGTACCATACATGATGAGAGAAAGGGTAGAGATTGAGCTAGACCGGCTGCAACGAGAGGGCATCATTTCACTGATCGAGTTCAGCGAATGGGCCAGTCCTGAAGGGAGACGACACCGTCAGAGTCTGTGGCGATTAAAAAGTAACTATCAATCGTTTCTCCCTGCAGGAACAATACCCACTACCAAAGGCCGACGACCTCTTTGCAACGCTGGTGGGAGGAAAGACATTCACGAAACTCGATCTGACCTCAGCCGACATGACGCAGGAACTGGAGGAATCATCGAAGGCCCTCACCTGCATCGACACGCACAAAGGTCTTTTTGTTTATAACAGATGCTCGTTTGGAATCCGATCAGCGGCGGCGATATTCCAGAGAAACATGGAAAGTTTACTGAAGTCGGTCCCGCACACCATGGTCTTCCAGGACGACATCTTGGTCACAGGTCGGAACACAGTCGAGCATCTGCAGAACCTGGAGGAGGTTCTTAGTCGTGGGGCTCAGGTTAAAACGCTCAAAGTGCATTTTCCTGGCGCCTGAAGTGGAGTTCCTGGGAAGGAGGATTGCGGCGGACGGCATCAGACCCACCAACGCGAAGTCGGAGGTAATCGAGAACGCATCGAGGCCACAGAACGTGACGGAGCTGCGGTCATTTCTGGGACTCCTGAACTACTTTGGTAACTTCTTACCGGGTCTCAGCACCCAACTAGAACCACTACATGTCTTACTACGAAAAGGGGGTGAATGGGTTTGGGGCAAAAGCCAAGAAAATGCCTTTGTAAAAGCGAGAAAATTGTTATGCTCAAACAAATTGCTTGTGTTGTATGATCCATGTAAGCGTTTGGTACCAGCATGTGATGCATTGTCATATAGCGTCGGGTGTGTATTGCAACAAGCTAATGATTTCGGGAAACTGCAACCCGTTGCTTATGCATCCAGGAGTCTGTCTAAGGCTGAGAGAGCCTACAGCATGATTGAGAAAGAAGCGTTAGCGTGTGTCTATGGGGTAAAGAAAATGCATCAATACCTGTTTGGGCTAAAATTCGAATTGGAAACTGACCATAAGCCACTTATATCCCTGTTTTCCGAGAGTAAAGGGATAAATACCAACGCATCGGCCTGCATCCAGAGATGGGCGCTCACGTTGTCCGCATACAACTACGCCATCCGCCACAGGCCAGGCACAGAAAACTGCGCCGATGCTCTCAGTAGGCTGCCATTGCCCACCACGGGAGTGGAAATGGCGCAGCCCGCAGATCTAGCCATGGTTATGGAAGCATTTGAGAGTGAGCAATCACCCATCAGATCAAAACCTGGACAAGCCAGGACCCCTTATTATCTCTAGTCAAAAACTGTGTGCTTCACGGGAGCTGGTCCAGTGTCCCAGTGGAAATGCAGGAAGAGATAAAGCCGTTCCAGAGGCGAAAAAATGAAATGTCTATACAGGCAGACTGCCTTCTGTGGGGCAATCGAGTAGTGGTCCCCAAGAAGAGCAGAGACACTTTCATCAATGACCTCCACAGCACCCACCCAGGCATCATAATGATGAAAGCGATAGCCAGATCCCATGTGTGGTGGTCCGTTATCGATGCGGACTTAGAGTCCTGTGTTCACAGATGTAATACATGCTCGCAGTTAAGCAATGTACCCAGGGAGGCGCCGCTAAGTTTATGGCCTTGGCCCTCCAAACCGTGGTCTCGGGTACACATCGACTATGCAAGCCCATTCTTGGGTAAAATGTTCCTTGTGGTTGTAGACGCGTAGTCAGTCGAGGAGGCGGGAGCTCGGAGCAGCGCGAGTCCGGGGTCGGCGAGAGGCCTATAAAGGCCAGCGGGAGTCGAGCAGTTCGAGCAGTCAGTCGAGGAGGCGGGAGCTCGGAGCAGCGCGAGTCCGGGGTCGGCGAGAGGCGTACCGGTGCAGCTACAGGGAGAAGGCAAAGATACAAAGGTGACGTCACAGCCTAGGGGGTAAGTGATTGGCTGGTGATTGGTGAGTAGTTTTTCTTTTTCTTCTTATATTGGTCAGTAACTTTTAACATTGGTATTACCAGTTTAAGTGTATCTAAGGGTTAAGACATGGCAGGAGAGCTCGGTCGGGTGTTATGCTCCTCCTGTACCATGTGGGAACTCAGGGACACTTCCAGTGTCCCTGACGACTACGTGTGCGGGAAGTGTGTCCACCTCCAGCTCCTGACGGTCCGCGTTACGGAATTGGAGCTGAGGGTGGATTTACTCTGGAGCATCCACGATGCTGAGAATGACGTGAGTATCACGTGTAGTGAGTTGGTCTTACCGCAGGGAAAGGGTCCACAGCCAGATAGGGAATGGAAGACCAGCAGGAAGAGTAGTGCAAGGAACGTAGTGCAGGGGTCCCCTGTGGTCATCCCCTGCAAAACAGATACACCGCTTTGGGTACTGTTGAGGGGAATGACTCATCAGGGGAGGGCAGCAGCAACCAAGTTCATGGCACCGTGGCTGGCTCTGCTGCACAGGAGGGCAAGAAAAAGAGTGGGAGAGCGATAGTGATAGGGGATTCAATTGTGAGGGGAATAGATAGGCGTTTCTGCGGCCGCAACCGAGACTCCAGGATGGTATGTTGCCTCCCTGGTGCAAGGGTCAAGGATGTCTCGGAGCGGGTGCAGGACATTCTGAAATGGGAGGGAGAACAGCCAGTTGTCGTGGTGCACGTTGGTACCAACGACATAGGTAAAAAAAGGGATGAGGTCCTACGAAACGAATTTAAGGAGCTAGGAGCTAAATTAAAAAGTAGGACCTCAAAAGTAGTAATCTCGGGATTGCTACCAGTGCCACGTGATAGTCAGAGTAGGAATCGCAGGATAGCGCAGATGAATACGTGGCTTGAGCAGTGGTGCAGCAGGGAGGGATTCAAATTCCTGGGGCATTGGGACCGGTTCTGGGGGAGGTGGGACCAGTACAAACCGGACGGTCTGCACCTGGGCAGGACCGGAACCAATGTCCTAGGGGGAGTGTTTGCTAGTGCTGTTGGGGAGGATTTAAACTAATATGGCAGGGGGATGGGAACCAATGCAGGGAGACAGAGGGAAACAAAAAGGAGACAAAAGCAAAAGATAGAAAGGAGATGAGGAAAAGTGGAGGGCAGAGAAACCCAAGGCAAAGAACAAAAAGGGCCACTGTACAGCAAAATTCTAAAAGGACAAAGGGTGTTAATAAAACAAGCCTGAAGGCTTTGTGTCTTAATGCAAGGAGTATCCGCAATAAGGTGGATGAATTAATTGTGCAAATAGATGTTAACAAATATGATGTGATTGGGATTACGGAGACGTGGCTCCAGGATGATCAGGGCTGGGAACTCAACATTCAGGGGTATTCAACATTCAGGAAGGATAGAATAAAAGGAAAAGGAGGTGGGGTAGCATTGCTGGTGAAAGAGGAGATTAATGCAATAGTTAGGAAAGACATTAGCTTGGATGATGTGGAATCTATATGGGTAGAGCTGCAGAACACCAAAGGGCAAAAAACGTTAGTAGGAGTTGTGTACAGACCTCCAAACAGTAATAGGGATGTTGGGGAGGGCATCAAACAGGAAATTAGGGGTGCATGCAATAAAGGTGTAGCAGTTATAATGGGTGACTTTAATATGCACATAGATTGGGCTAGCCAAACTGGAAGCAATACGGTGGAGGAGGATTTCCTGGAGTGCATAAGGGATGGTTTTCTAGACCAATATGTTGAGGAACCAACTAGGGGGGAGGCCATCTTAGACTGGGTGTTGTGTAATGAGAGAGGATTAATTAGCAATCTCATTGTGCGAGGCCCCTTGGGGAAGAGTGACCATAATATGGTGGAATTCTGCATTAGGATGGAGAATGAAACAGTAATTTCAGAGACCATGGTCCAGAACTTAAAGAAGGGTAACTTTGAAGGTATGAGGCGTGAATTGGCTAGGATAGATTGGCGAATGATACTTAGGGGGTTGACTGTGGATGGGCAATGGCAGACATTTAGAGACCGCATGGATGAATTACAACAATTGTACATTCCTGTCTGGCGTAAAAATAAAAAAGGGAAGGTGGCTCAACCGTGGCTATCTAGGGAAATCAGGGATAGTATTAAAGCCAAGGAAGTGGCATACAAATTGGCCAGAAATAGCAGCGAACCTGGGGACTGGGAGAAATTTAGAACTCAGCAGAGGAGGACAAAGGGTTTGATTAGGGCAGGGAAAATGGAGTACGAGAAGAAGCTTGCAGGGAACATTAAGGCGGATTGCAAAAGTTTCTATAGGTATGTAAAGAGAAAAAGGTTGGTGAAGACAAACGTAGGTCCCCTGCAGTCAGAATCAGGGGAAGTCATAACGGGGAACAAAGAAATGGCAGACCAATTGAACAAGTACTTTGGTTCGGTATTCACTAAGGAGGATACAAACAACCTTCCGGATATAAAAGGGGTCAGAGGGTCTAGTAAGGAGGGGGAACTGAGGGAAATCTTTATTAGTCGGGAAATTGTGTTGGGGAAATTGATGGGATTGAAGGCCGATAAATCCCCAGGGCCTGATGGACTGCATCCTAGAGTACTTAAGGAGGTGGCCTTGGAAATAGCGGATGCATTGACAGTCATTTTCCAACATTCCATTGACTCTGGATCAGTTCCTATGGAGTGGAGGGTAGCCAATGTAACCCCACTTTTTAAAAAAGGAGGGAGAGAGAAAACAGGGAATTATAGACCGGTCAGCCTGACCTCAGTAGTGGGTAAAAATGATGGAATCAATTATTAAGGATGTCATAGCAGTGCATCTGGAAAATGGTGACATGATAGGTCCAAGTCAGCATGGATTTGTGAAAGGGAAATCATGCTTGACAAATCTTCTGGAATTTTTTGAGGATGTTTCCAGTAAAGTGGACAAAGGAGAACCAGTTGATGTGGTATATTTGGACTTTCAGAAGGCTTTCGACAAGGTCCCACACAAGAGATTAATGTGCAAAGTTAAAGCACATGGGATTGGGGGTAGTGTGCTGACGTGGATTGAGAACTGGTTGTCAGACAGGAAGCAAAGAGTAGGAGTAAACGGGTACTTTTCAGAATGGCAGGCAGTGACTAGTGGAGTGCCGCAAGGTTCTGTGCTGGGGCCCCAGCTGTTTACATTGTACATTAATGATTTAGACGAGGGGATTAAATGCAGTATCTCCAAATTTGCGGATGATACTAAGTTGGGTGGCAGTGTGAGCTGCGAGGAGGATGCTATTAGGCTGCAGAGTGACTTGGATAGGTTAGGTGAGTGGGCAAATGCATGGCAGATGAAGTATAATGTGGATAAATGTGAGGTTATCCACTTTGGTGGTAAAAACAGAGAGACAGACTATTATCTGAATGGTGACAGATTAGGAAAAGGAAAGGTGCAACGAGACCTGGGTGTCATGGTACATCAGTCATTGAAGGTTAGCATGCAGGTACAGCAGGCGGTTAAGAAAGCAAATGGCATGTTGGCCTTCATAGCGAGGGGATTTGAATACAGGGGCAGGGAGGTGTTGCTACAGTTGTACAGGGCCTTGGTGAGGCCACACCTGGAGTATTGTGTACAGTTTTGGTCTCCTAACTTGAGGAAGGACATTCTTGCTATTGAGGGAGTGCAGCGAAGGTTCACCAGACTGATTCCCGGGATGGCGGGACTGACCTATCAAGAAAGATTGGATCAACTGGGCTTGTATTCACTGGAGTTCAGAAGAATGAGAGGGGACCTCATAGAAACGTTTAAAATTCTGACGGGTTTAGACAGGTTAGATGCAGAAAGAATGTTCCCAATGTCGGGGAAGTCCAGAACCAGGGGTCATAGTCTGAGGATAAGGGGTAAGCCATTTAGGACCGAGATGAGGAGAAACTTCTTCACCCAGAGAGTGGTGAACCTGTGGAATTCTCTACCACAGAAAGTAGTTGAGGCCAATTCACTAAATATATTCAAAAGGGAGTTAGATGAAGTCCTTACTACTCGGGGGATCAAGGGTTATGGCGAGAAAGCAGGAAGGGGGTACTGAAGTTTCATGTTCAGCCATGAACTCATTGAATGGCGGTGCAGGCTAGAAGGGCTGAATGGCCTGCTCCTGCACCTATTTTCTATGTTTCTATGTTTCTATGTACTCCAAGTGGATTGAATGTGAGATACTGTCGGCTAGCACGTCTGTTGCCACTACCGAAAGCCTGCGGGCCATGTTCACCACACACGGCCTACCCGATGTCCTGGTGAGCGACAACGGACCATGTTTTACCAGTGCTGAGTTCAAAGAATTCATGACCCGTAACAGGATCAAACATGTCACATCTGCCCCGTTTAAACCAGCGTCCAATGGTCAGGCATAGAGAGCAGTGCAAACCATCAAGCAAGGTTTGAAGAGGGTAACTGAAGGCTCACTGCAGACTCGCCTATCCCGAGTCCTGCTTAGCTACCACACGAGACCCCACTCACTCACTGGGATCCCACCTGCTAAACTGCTCATGAAAAGAGCACTTAAGACAAGGCTCTCGTTAGTTCACCCTGATCTACATGAACAGGTAGAGGGCAGGCAGCTTCAACAAAGTGCATACCATGATAGCGCAAATGTGTCACACGAGATTGAAGGCAATGATCCGGTATTTGTATTGAATTATGGACAAGGTCCTAAGTAGCTTCCCGGCACTGTCGTGGCCAAAGAGGGGGGCAGGGTGTTTCAGGTCAATCTTTCAAATGGACTCATTCACCGGAAACACTTGGACTAAATCAAACTCAGATTCATGGACTATCCTGAGCAACCCACCTTGGACCCTACCTTTTTTGATCCCCCAACACACACAGCAGTGGCAACCGACACCACGGTTGACCACGAAGCAGAACCCATCATCCACAGCAGCCCAGCAGGGCCCAACACACCAGGCAGCCCAGCAAGGCCAGCTGTACAGCAGCCCATCAGGGCCCAACAAATGATTCAACAACACCAGCTTTCACACCGAGATGATCAACCAGGGCAAGAAGTGCCCCAGATCGACTCACATTGTAAATAGTTACACTATTGACTTTGGGGAGTTGGGGGGAGGGGGCAGTGTTGTTATCTATGTGGCCTTGTATTTACTCTGTACAGCCACCAGAGGGCTCATCCCCTGGAGTCACAAGGGATCCCATAATCCCTTGGGAGCACAGGTATTTAAGGAGGCACTCTGGAGACCTACAATAAAAGACTAAGGTCACACTTTACTTTCTCACAGTGTTCAGTCTGACTCTTTCTCCATACACAACATTGACATTGGCTTGGAGTTCGGCCTCTGAATGTGCGCAGACGCAAACGTTGTCCACGTACTGTAGTTCGATGACAGAGGATGGAATGACCTTGGATCTACCCTGGAGGTGACGAAGGTTGAACAGCTTCCCACTGGTTCTCTAGTTTAGTTCCACTCCAGCGAGGAGTTTGTTGACTGAAAGGTGGAGCATGGCAGCGAGGAAGATCGAGAAAAGCATTGGTGTGATGACACAGCCCTGCTTGACCCCGGGACATGAATTGGGTCTCTGGTGGATCCATTGGTCAGAATCACGGCCTGCATGTAGTCGTGGAGCAGGCGGAGGATGGTGACAAACATTTGGGGGCCTCCGAAACGGAGGAGGACGCTCCATAGTCCCTCACGGTTGACAGTGTCAAAGGCCTTTGTGAGGTCAAAGAAGGCCATGTACAGGGGTTGGTGCTGCTCCCTACATTTCTCTTGTAGCTGACACGTGGTGAAGATCATGTCCATTGTGCCCCGTAGTGGATGGAATCCACACTGCGACTCCGGGAGGAGCTCCTCAGCCACAGGGAGAAGACGGTTGAGGAGGATTCTAGCGATGACTTTCCCAGTGGCTGTTAACAGGGAGATTCCTCGGTAGTTACCGCAGTCGGACTTGTCCCCTTTTGTGAAGATGGTCATGATTCTGACATTTCTGAGATCTCCCAGCATGCTCTCCTCCTTCCAGATGAGAGCGATGAGGTCATGTATTCGAGCCAATAGTTCTTCTCCGCCATACTTTAGTGCCTCAGCGGGGATTCCATCCGCTGCCGTTGCCTTGTTGTTCTTGAGCTGACGGATGGCCTTTTCTACCTGGTGCAGGGCCGGGGTTTTGCTGAGATGGTGGCGGGTCGCATGCTGCGGGATGGAGTCGAGGACACTCGTGTAGAAGGCAGAGTCTCGGTTGAGAAGATCTTCAAAGTGCTTCTTCCAGCGGGCTCAGTGTCCGTAATGAGTGTCTCCCGTTCTTGGCCAACAGTGGGGTGGGGCCTTGGGTGCTTGGGCCAGAAGTGGTCTTAACTGTGCTGAAGTTCCCATCACACCATTACCCGTCTCACCATTCCCATCACACCATGGTGGAGGTTTGGAGGGGGAGCGAAGGATGAGCTACAGACCCCGCCCCTCATTCTGACTCCTCTCTCTCTCTCTGCTCCAGCAGGTGCCGACACTCCTCGGGTTGGTGGGAACTCAGCCGGTGCCCCCAACTCCCGCTCCCACCGCTGCTTTAAACGCGATGCCATGGTGTTCGCTGTGCAATAGGCTCGGTTCCCCTGCCTGATTACAGGTCGGTGGAGTTGTGCTCCCGCTCTCAGTGAGGGTTTCTGACCACTTGATATACCCCAGATATCCAGCAGAGGGAGCTCGCTCGCTGCAATCTGCAATTCATCGTTGGCCCAGAATCTGCCTCCTGAATAAAGACACGAAGGCTGACTGCAGAAAGCCAGCTCCACACACAGACAAATAACTCGCAAAGTTGCTCAACATTGCTACAAAAAGCTGCCACTCCAGAATGATCCAGAAAAGCCCGTGAGGGGAAAACAATTCGTCAGAGAGGCTTTGTGCACAACATGGGAGCAGGAGGAGGCCATCAGCCCCTCGAGCCTGTTCCTCGGTAACTTACTCCGCCCGCCTTGGCCCCCACCTACCTCAAGCTGTCCCTAACATTCCTCCCCTTCTAATGGAGGAGCAAAAAGTAAATTCACGGAAAGTGGAAGAAAAATCCAACATTAAAGGCGGAGAATTGGGGCCCTTCCTGTGGATTCTGACAGAAGTTTTCTGTAATAATAAAAAAAGTGCAATGAGGTTCACTTCCCACCAATACCCCCAACAGCTCCCTCCCCCAACCCCACCCCCACATCCCCTCCCCCACATCCTTATTAGGTGGGAAATTGTGTTGGGGAAATTGATGGGATTGAAGGCTGATAAATCCCTGGGGCCTGATAGTCTACAGAGTACTTAAGGAAGTGGCCCTAGAAATAGTGGATGCATTGGTGATCATTTTCCAACAGTCTATCAACTCTGGATCAATTCCTATGGACTGGAGGGTAGCTAATGTAACACCACTTTTTAAGAAAGTGGGGAGAGAGAAAACGGGTAATTATAGACCGGTTAGCCTGACATCGGTAGTAGGGAAAATGTTGGAATCAATTATTAAAAATGAAATAGCTGCACATTTGGAAAGCAGTGACAGGATTGGTTCAAGTCAGCATGGATTTATGAAAGGGAAATCATGCTTAACAAATCTTCTAGAATTTTTTGAGGATGTAACTAGTAGAGTGGACAAGGGAGAACCAGTGGATGTGGTGTATTTGGACTTTCAAAAGGCTTTTGACAAGGTCCCACACAAGAGATTAGTGTGCAAAATCAAAGCACATGGTATTGGGGGTAATGTACTGACGTGGACAGAGAACTGGTTGGCAGACAGGAAGCAGAGAGTCGGGATAAACGGGTCTTTTTCAGAATGGCAGGTAGTGACTAGTGGGGTGCCGCAGGGCTCAGTGCTGGGACCCCAGCTCTTTACAATATAAATTAATGATTTAGATGAAGGAATTGAGTGTAATATCTCCAAGTTTGCAGATGACACTAAGCTGGGTGGCGGTGTGAGCTGTGAGGAGGACGCTAAGAGGCTGCAGTGTGACTTGGACAGGTTAGGTGAATGGGCAAATGCATGGCAGATGCAGTAAAATGTGGATAAATGTGAGGTTATCCACTTTGGGGGCAAAAACAAGAGGGCAGAATATTATCTGAATGGCGGCAGATTAGGAAAAGGGGAGGTGCAACGAGACCTGGGTGTCATGGTTCATCAGTCATTGAAGGTTGGCATACAGGTACAGCAGGCGGTGAAGAAGGCAAATGGTATGTTGGCCTTCATAGCTAAGGGATTTGAGTATAAGAACATAAGAACATAACATAAGAACAATTTAAGTTAATCTAAGGGTTAAGCCGTGGCAGGAGAGCTCGGTCACGTGATATGCTCCTCCTGAACCATGTGGGAACTCAGGGACACTTCCGGTGTCCCTGACCACTACATGTGTGAGAAGTGTATCCACCTCCAGCTCCTGACGGTCCGCGTTGCGGATTTGGAGCTGAGGGTGGATTCACTCTGGAGCATCCACGATGCTGAGAATGACGTGAGTAGCACGTTTAGTGAGTTGGTCTTACTGCAGGTGAAGGGTCCAAAGCCAGATAGGGAATGGAAGACCAGCAGGAAGATCAGTGCAAGGAAGGTAGTGCAGGGGTCCCCTGCGGTCATCCCCCTGCAAAACAGATACACTGCTTTGAGTGCTGTTGAGGGGGATGACTCATCAGGGGAGGGCAGCAGCAACCAAGTTCATGGCACCGTGGCTGGCTCTGCTGCACAGGAGGGCAGGAAAAAGAGTGGGAGAGCGATAATGATAGGGGATTCAATTGTAAGGAGAATAGATAGGCGTTTCTGCGGCCGCAACCGAGACTCTAGGATGGCTTATTGCCTCCCTGGTGTAAGGGTCAAGGATGGCTCAGAGCAGGTGCAGGACATTCTGAAAAGGGAGGGAGAACAGCCAGTTGTCGTGGTGCACATTGGTACCAACGACATAGGTAAAAAAAGGGATGAGGTCCTACGAGACGAATTTAAGGAGCTAGGAGCTAAATTAAAAAGTAGGACCTCAAAAGTAGTAATCTCAGGATTGCTACCAATGCCACGTGCTAGTCAGAGTAGGAATCGCAGGATAGCGCAGATGAATACGTGGCTTGAGCAGTGGTGCAGCAGGGAGGGATTCAAATTCCTGGGGCAATGGAACCAGGGGAAGGTGGGACCAGTACAAACCAGACGGTCTGCACCTGGGCAGGACCGGAACCAATGTCCAAGGGGGAGTGTTTGCTAGTGCTGTTGGGGAGGAGTTAAACTAATATGGCAGGGGGATGGGAACCAATGCAGGGAGACAGAGGGAAACAAAATGGAGACAGAAGCAAAAGACAGAAAGGAGATGAGTAAAAGTAGAGGGCAGAGAAACCCAAGGCAAAAAACAAAAAGGGCCACTGTACAGCAAAATTTTAAAGGGTCAAAGTGTAATAAAAAGGCTAGCCTGAAAGCTCGGTGCCTCAATGCAAGGAGTATTCGGAACCCAGGAGAGGGCTCTGAGCTAGTTAGAGTGGGTGAGAGCTCAGATGAACAGGACCCCAAGAAAAAATGCAAAAGGCAGGAGGCAACAGAGCAGAGTAGCACTGGAATAAGTGTAAACCACAAGGTGATAGGAAGGGACAATATGTATGAATATAAAGGGGCTGCAGGAGGGTTCAAAACTAAAAATCATGCTTTAAAAACTAGTATTAAAACACTCTACCTAAACGCATGGAGCATTCGAAATAAAGTAAATGAGTTGACGGCACAAATCATTACAAATGGGTATGATTTGGTGGCCATTACAGAAACGTGGTTGCAGGGTGGCCAAGACTGGGAATTAAACATACAGGGGTATCTGACAATTCGGAAGGATAGACAAAAAGGGAAAGGAGGTGGGGTAGCTCTGTTAATAAAGGATGATATCAGGGCAGTTGTGAGAGATGATATTGGCTCTGATGAACAAAATGTTGAATCATTGTGGGTGGAGATTAGAGATAGTAAGGGGAAAAAGTCACTGGTGGGCGTAGTTTATAGGCACCCAAATAATAACTTCACGGTGGGGCGGACAATAATCGAGGGAATAATAGAGGCATGTGAAAAAGGAATGGCAGTAATCATGGGAGATTTTAACCTATATATCGATTGGTCAAATCAAATCGCATGGGGTAGCCTGGAGGAGGAATTCATAGAATGCATACGGGATTGTTTCTTAGAACAGTATGTTACAGAACCTACAAGGGAGCAAGCTATCTTAGATCTGGTCCTGTGTAATGAGACAGGAATAATAAACGATCTCCTAGTAAAAGATCCTCTCGGAATGAGTGATCACAGTATGGTTGAATTTGTAATACAGATTGAGGGTGAGGAAGTAGTGTCTCAAATGAGCATACTATGCTTAAACAAAGGGGACTACAGTGGGATGAGGGCAGAGTTAGCTAAAGTAGACTGGGAACACAGACTAAACAGTGGCACAATTGAGGAACAGTGGAGGACTTTTAAGGAGCTCTTTCATAGTGCTCAACAAAAATATATTCCAGTGAAAAAGAAGGGCAGTAAGAGAAGGGATAACCAGCCGTGGATAACCAAGGAAATAAAGGAGAGTATCAAATTAAAAACCAATGCGTATAAGGTGGCCAAGGTTAGTGGAAAACTAGAAGATTGGGAAAATTTTAAACGACAGCAAAGAATGACTAAGAAAGCAATAAAGAAAGGAAAGATAGATTACGAAAGTAAACTTGCGCAAAACATAAAAAAAGATAGTAAAAGCTTTTACCGATATATCAAACGGAAGAGAGTGACTAAAGTAAATGTTGGTCCCTTAGAAGATGAGAAAGGGGATTTAATAATGGGAAATGTGGAAATGGCTGAGACCTTAAACAATTATTTTGCTTCGGTCTTCACAGTGGAAGACACAAAAACCATGCCAAAAATTGCTGGTCACAGGAATGTGGGAAGGGAGGACCTTGAGACAATCACTATCACTAGGGAGGTAGTGCTGGACAGACTAATGGGACTCAAGGTAGACAAGTCCCCTGGTCCTGATATTAAAAGAGATGGCAGAAGTTATAGCAGATGCATTCGTTATAATCTACCAAAATTCTCCGGACTCTGGGGAGGTACCAGCGGATTGGAAAGCAGCTAATGTAATGCCTCTGTTTAAAAAAGGGGGCAGACAAAAGGCAGGTAACTATAGGCCGGTTACTTTAACATCTGTAGTGGGAAAAATGCTTGAAGCTATCATTAAGGAAGAAATAGTGGGACATCTAGATAGGAATAGTGTAATCAAGCAGACGCAGCATGGATTCATGAAGGCGAAATCATGCTTAACTAATTTACTGGAATTCTTTGAGGATATAACGAGCATGGTGGATAGAGGTGTACTGATGGATATGGTGTATTTAGATTTCCAAAAGGCATTCGATAAGGTGCTACACAAAAGGTTACTGCAGAAGTCAGAGGAAATGTATTAGCATGGATAGAGAATTGGCTGGCGAACAGAAAGCAGAGAGTCGGGATAAATGGGTCCTTTTCGGGTTGGAAATCAGTGGTTAGTGGTGTGCCACAGGGATCGGTGCTGGGACCACAACTGTTTACAATATACATAGATGACCTGGAAGAGGGGACAGAGTGTAGTGTGACAAAATTTGCAGATGACACAAAGATTAGTGGGAAAGCGGGTTGTGTAGAGGACACAGAGAGGCTGCAAAGAGATTTAGATAGGTTAAGCGAATAGGCTTAGGTTTGGCAGATGGAATACAATGTCGGAAAATGTGAGGTCATCCACCTTGGAAAAAAAAACAGTAAAAGGGAATATTATTTGAATGGGGAGAAATTACAACATGCTGCGGTGCAGAGGGACCTGGGGTTCCTTGTGCATGAAACTCTTTTAGACCCTTTTAGATCCTTGTGCATGAATCCCAAAAAAAAGTTAGTTTGCAGGTGCAGCAGGTAATCAGGAAGGCGAATGGAATGTTGGCCTTCATTGCGAGAGGGATGGAGTACAACTGTACAGGGTATTGATGAGGCCGCACCTGGAGTACTGCGTGCAGTTTTGGTCACCTTACTTAAGGAAGGATATACTAGCCTTGGAGGGGGTACAGAGACGATACACTAGACTGATTCCGGAGATGAGGGGGTTACCTTATGATGATAGATTGAGTAGACTGGGTCTTTGCTCGTTGGAGTTCAGAAGGATGAGGGGGTGATCTGATAGAAACATTTAAAATAATGAAAGGGATAGACAAGATCGAGGCGGCGAGGTTGTTTCCACTGGTCGGGGAGACTAGAACTAGGGGGCACAACCTCAAAATACGGGGGAGCCAATTTAAAACCGAGTTGAGAAGGAATTTCTTCTCCCAGAGGGTTGTGAATCTGTGGAATTCTCTGCCCAAGGAAGCAGTTGAGGCTAGCTCATTGAATGTATTCAAGTCACAGATAGATAGATTTTTAACCAATAAGGGAATTAAGGGTTATGGGGAGAGGGCGGGTAAGTGGAGCTGAGTCCACGGCCAGATCAGCCATGATCTTGTTGAATGGCGGAGCAGGCTCGAGGGGCTAGATGGCCTACTCCTGTTCCTAATTCTTATGTTCTTATGTTCTTTATGGTTGGACTGACATATGAAGAGAGACTGTATCAACTGGGCCTTTATACACTGGAGTTTAGAAGTATGAGAGGGGATTTCACAGAAACATATAAAATTCTGACAGGATTGGACAGGTTAGATGTGGGAAGAATGTTCCCGATGTTGGGGAAGTCCAGAACTAGGGGACATAGTCTTAGGATAAGTGGTAGGCCATTTAGGACTGAGATAAGGAGAAACTTCTTCACTCAGAGAGTTGTTAACCTGTGGAATTCCCTACCGCAGAGAGTTGTTGATGCCTGTTCATTGGATATATTCAAGAGGGAGTTAGATATGGCCCTTAAGGGGATCAAGGGGTATGGAGAGAAAGCAGGAAAGGGGTACTGAGGTGAATGATCAGCCATGATCATATTGAATGGCGTTGCAGGCTCGAAGGGCCGATTGGCCTACTCCTGCACCTATTTTCTATGTTTCTGTGTTTCATACACTGACCAGTCTCCATACACTGACCAGTCCCCCATACACTGACCAGTCCCCCATACACTGACCAGCCCCCATTCACTGACCAGTCCCCATACATTGACCAGTCCCCCATACACTGACCGGTCTCCATACACTGACCAGTCTCCATACACTGACTACTGACCATTCTTCATACACTGACCGGTCCCCATACTGACCGGTCTCCATACACTGACCGGTCTCCACACACTGACCACTGACCAGTCTCCATACACTGACCGAACCCCATACTGACCGGTCTCCATACACTGACCGGTCTCCATACACTGACCACTGACCAGTCTCCATACACTGACCGGTCCCCATACTGACCGGTCTCCATACACTGACCGGTCTCCATACACTGACCACTGACCAGTCTCCATACACTGACCAGTCCCCATACTGACCGGTCTCCATACACTGACCAGTCCCCATACACTGACCAGTCTCCATACACTGACCAGTCCCCCATACACTGACCGGTCTCCATACACTGACTACTGACCATTCTCCATACACTGACCGGTCCCCATACTGACCGGTCTCCATACACTGACCGGTCTCCATACACTGACCACTGACCGGTCTCCATACATTGACCGGTCTCCATACACTGACCACTGACCAGTCTCCATACACTGACCGGTCCCCATACTGACCGGTCTCCATACACTGACCGGTCTCCATACACTGACCACTGACCAGTCTCCATACAATGACCGGTCCCCATACTGACCGGTCTCCATACACTGACCGGTCTCCATACACTGACCACTGACCAGTCTCCATACACTGACCAGTCCCCATACTGACCGGTCTCCATACACTGACCGGTCTCCATACACTGACCACTGACCAGTCCCCATACACTGACCGGTCCCCAAACATTGACCACTGACCAGTCCCCATACACTGACTGGTCCCCATACACTGACCGTTCCCCATACACTGACCGGACCCCATACACTGACCGGTCCCCATACACTGATCGGTCCCCATACACTGACCACTGACCAGTCCCCATACACTGACCGGTCTCCATACACTGACCGGTCTCCATACACTGACCGGTCCACTGACCAGTCCCCATACACTGCCCAGTCCCCATACACTGACCAGTCCCTCATACACTGACCGGTCCCCATACACTAACCAGTCCCCATACACTGACCAGTCTCCATACACTGACCACTGACCAGTTCCCATACACTGACCGGTCCCCATACACTGACCGGACCCCATACACTGACCGGTCTCCATACACTGACCAGTCTCCACATACTGCCCGGTCCCCATACTGACCGGTCCCCATACACTGACCGGTCTCCATACACTGACCGGTCCCCATATACCGGCCAGTATCCATTCACTGACCGGTCCCCATACACTGACCAGTCCCCATACTGACCAGTCCCCATACACTGACCGGTCCCCATACAATGACCGGTCCCCATACTGACCAGTCCCCATACACTGACTGGTCCCCATACACTGACCGGACCCCATACACTGACCGGTCTCCATACACTGACCAGTCTCTATACTGACCAGTCCCCATACACTGACCGGTCCCCATACACTGACCGGTCCCCATACTGATCAGTCCCCATACACTGACCGGTCCCCATACACTGACCAGTCCCCATACTGACCAGTCCCCATACACTGACCGGTCCCCATACACTGACCAGTCCCCCATACATTGACCAGTCCCCATACTGACCAGTCCCCATACACTGACCGGTCTCCATACACTGACCGGTCCCCATACACTGACCAGTCCCCATACTGACCGGTCCCCATACACTGACCAGTCCCCCATACACTGACCAGTCCCCCATACACTGACCAGTCCCCATACTGACCAGTCCCCATACACTGACCGGTCTTCATACACTGACCGGTCGCCATACACTGACCGGTCTTCATACACTGACTGGTCTTCATACACTGACTACTGACCAGTCTCCATACACTGACCGGTCTCCATACACTGACCACTGACAAGTCCCCATACACTGACCGGTCTTCATACACTGACCGGTTCCCATACAGTGACCGGTCTTCATACACTGACCGGTCTTCATACACTGACTGGTCTCCATACACTGACTACTGACCAGTCTCCATACACTGACCGGTCTCCATACACTGACCACTGACAAGTCCCCATACACTGACCGGACCCCATACACTGACCGGTCCCCATACACTGATCGGTCCCCATACACTGACCACTGACCAGTCTCCATACACTGACTGGTCCCCATACACTGACCGGTCTCCATACACTGACTGCTCTCCATACACTGACCAGGCCCACACTGACCAGTCTCCATACACTGACCGGTCACCATACACTGACCGGTCCACTGACCAGTCCCCATACACTGACCAGTCCCCTATACACTGACCGGTCCCCATACACTGACCAGTCCCCATACTCTGACCAGTCCCCATACACTGACTGGTCTCCATACACTGACCGGTCCCCATACACTGACCAGTCCCCCATACACTGACCAGTCCCCATACACTGACCAGTCCCCCATACACTGACCGGTCCCCATACACTGACCAGTCCCCCATACACTGACCGGTCCCCATACACTGACCAGTCCCCATACACTGACCAGTCTCCATACACTGACCACTGACCAGTCGCCATACACTGAACGGACCCCATACACTGACCAGTCTCCATACACTGACCAGTCTCCATATACTGACCAGTCCCTATACTGACCGGTCTCCATTCACTGACCGGTCCCCATACACTGACCAGTCCCCATACTGACCAGTCCCCATGCACTGACTGGCCTCCATATTGACCAGTCCCCATACACTGACCGGTCCCCATACACTGACCAGTCCCTATACTGACCAGTCCCCATACACTGACCAGTCTCCATACACTGACCGGTCCCCATACACTGACCAGTCCCCATACTGACCGGTCCCCATACACTGACCAGTCCCCATACACTGACCAGTCCCCCATATACTGACCAGTCCCCATACACTGACCAGTCCCCATACACTGACCAGTCCTCCATACACTGACTAGTCTCCATACACTGACCAGTCCCCATACTGACCAGTCCCCATACACTGACCGGTCCCCATACAATGACTGGTCCCCATACACTGACCAGTCCCCATACACTGACCGGTCCCCATATACTGATCAGTCCCCATACACTGACCAGTCTCCATACACTGACCAGTCCCCATACTGACCAGTCCCCATACACTGACCAGTCCCCCATACACTGACCAGTTCCCATACTGACCAGTCCCCATACACTGACCAGTCCCCCATACACTGACCAGTCCCCATACTGACCAGTCCCCATACTGACCAGACCCCATACACTGACCGGTCCCCATACACTGACCAGTCCCCATACACTGACCGGTCCCCATACACTGACCAGTCCCCATACTGACCAGTCCCCATACACTGACCAGTCCCCCATACACTGACCAGTTCCCATACTGACCAGTCCCCATACACTGACCAGTCCCCATACACTGACCAGTCTCCATACACTGACCGGTCCCCATACACTGACCAGTCCCCATACTGACCGGTCCCCATACACTGACCAGTCCCCATACACTGACCAGTCCCCCATATACTGACTAGTCTCCATACACTGACCAGTCCCCATACTGACCAGTCCCCATACACTGACCAGTCCCCATACTGACCAGTCCCCATACACTGACCGGTCCCCATACAATGACTGGTCCCCATACACTGACCAGTCCCCATACACTGACCGGTCCCCATATACTGATCAGTCCCCATACACTGACCAGTCTCCATACACTGACCAGTCCCCATACTGACCAGACCCCATACACTGACCAGTCCCCATACACTGACCGGTCCCCATACACTGACCAGTCTCCATACACTGACCAGTCCCCATACTGACCAGTCCCCATACACTGACCAGTCCCCCATACACTGACCAGTTCCCATACTGACCAGTCCCCATACACTGACCAGTCCCCCATACACTGACCAGTCCCCATACTGACCAGTCCCCATACTGACCAGACCCCATACACTGACCGGTCCCCATACACTGACCAGTCCCCATACACTGACCGGTCCCCATACACTGACCAGTCCCCATACTGACCAGTCCCCATACACTGACCAGTCCCCCATACACTGACCAGTTCCCATACTGACCAGTCCCCATACACTGACCAGTCCCCCATACACTGACCAGTCCCCATACTGACCAGACCCCATGCACTGACCGGTCCCCATACACTGACCGGTCCCCCATACACTGACCAGTCCCCATACTGACCAGACCCCATACACTGACCGGTCCCCATACTGACCAGACCCCATACACTGACCGGTCCCCATACACTGACCGGTCCCCCATATACTGTGCTAACCTGAGTTTAGATGCTTTCTACAATAAACTAGATGAGAACATGAGAGGAAAGGGAATAGAAAGATATGCTGCAAAGCTGAGACTGGGCCGATAGACTGCTCGGAGCATAAACACCAGTACAGAGCGGCTGGGACAAGTGGCCTGGTCCTCTGTTGTATATTCCTGGTCATTCTATTTTGAGTCGAGGTGCAATTGGTTCAGTTCGAACCGAGAAATTCTGCTCAAAGAAAATCTCCACGGATCACAGGGTAGGGAACAGTCACAGAATCACACATACAGCAGGGAGCCTGGAGGGACTGAGGGTTCGAGGGGACTCTGGGGGGGAGTGAGGGTAGGAGGGGGAGTCAGGGGGGACTGAGGGTGAGAGGGGGAGTCAGGGGGGGAGTGAGAGTGGGAGGGGGAGTTTGGGGGACTGAGGGTGAAAGGGGGAGTCAGGGGGGGAGTGAGGGTGGGAGGGGGAGTCAGGGGGGACTGAGGGTGGGAGGGGGAGTTTGGGGGACTGAGGGTGGGAGGGGGAGTCGGGGGGGAGTGAGGGTGGGAGGGGGAGTCTGTGGGACTGAGGGTAGGATGGGGAGCCTGGGGGGGAGTGAGGGTGGGAGGGGGAGTCTGGGGGGACTGAGTGTGGGAGGGGGAGTCTGGGGGGACTGAGTGTGGGAGGGGGAGTCTGGGGGGGAGTGAGGGTAGGAGGGGGAGCCGGGGGGGAGTGGAGGTACTGGAGTGGTGGGAGGTGGAGTCTGGGATTGAGGGTGGGGGAGGGGGGATGGAGGGGAGTCTGGGTTTGAGGGTTGAGGGAGGGGAGAGGGGATCTGGGACTGAGGGTGGGGGAGATGGATGGGAATCCTGGGAAGTTCTGTCGCAGACAAGCCGAAGTCTGTGTCCCATTGCTTGGTTATTTGCCGACACAGATGGCCTGGGACAGAGTGTGGAGTGAGCAACAATTCCTCATTACAGACTCTCCTGAATGATCGCCTGGACCTCAGTCACACTCAGCCTGTTGGAGCCCAGCCTGCGGGCAACTCTGGCCCCAGCCCTCCCATTGGCTCTGGGGGCTGTTGGCCTCAGTGCCATGACCTGGATGACAGATTGGAATCTCCAGCTTTGAATTGTTTTTCTCTCTCGATCTTCTAGGGATTCATTTCAATATTTTTGTTCCACACAGAAATATAGAGTGAGGCGGTGAGGAAGAGAGGGAAGGATAGAGAGAGAATGAGAATGTGTGTGTATGTGGGAGAGAGAGAGACACACAGACAGAGAGAAAGACAGAAAGAGAAACATAGAGAGAGAGAGACAGAGAGAGAGATATGGGGAGAGAGTCAGAGAGAGCGACAGAGAGAGGCAGAAAGAGGGAAACAGACAGAGAGACAGAAAGAGAGATATGGGGAGTGAGTCAGAGAGAGCGACAGAGAGAGACAGAGAGAGATAGACAGAATCAGAGAGAGAGAGAGGCACATACACAGACAGAGACAGAGAGACACACAGAGAGACAGAGAGAGACAAACAGAGGGAGAGACAGAGGGTGGGCAGATGGGGCAGATTTCTATAAACAAGGTAAACTTGTGGGCCTGAAGGCCTTATCTTGCTCCTACAAGTTCCCTTGTCCCACTTACTCCCTGTGGGATGTAATATGCAAATATTGGAAGATATTTTGTGTGGCCTGACCTAAGCTCGGCTATTCCTGCCTCCGGGAAGGTTTGGTGTGAAGAGTGAGGCGAGTGACGCTGTCTCCCAGAGTAGGTTTACAGATCGGATGAACCTTCAGCCAGGTATGGGTCATGCAGCTCACGTGGGGAGAACACTGCTCCCCCAGAGAGATCGGCGGGGAGTCCAGGGATCAGGTGCCACACTGGAATCCTCTCAAAGCAGCCAGTGTGTTCAGTGTAAGGGCAGGGCCCCGATCGCTGACAACTAAATACTGTGGTGGTGACTGTGGGAGAGGACATGGTGCCCTTACCCACAGCACAACCCTCTCAGTCCGGGCTCCTGCACAGAGCAGGAAGCTCTGGCCGTTATAGCAAGTGACTGGCACAGAATGCGGACAGATCCCCCGATCACAGGCCAGCAATGAGCTTCCCCCTGTAGCCACTTCAAACAGCAGCCTGCTTCCCACAGGCTGGTGTCGGGAGAATCGCAGAATGCTTCCTGGAATCAATGCAGCCTCTGCTCACAGCAATCCACAACCAGCGGAGGCCATGGCCCATACTGAGCTTTTATAAATCATAATCAGGAGGGAAACATTCTCTGAGGCAAGACTAAGGGGATTAAGTAATGTGTTCACAATGATTACAAATTATTACAGAGTATTTGCAGCAAGTAACAGGCAATTCGGCCCATCAGATCCATGTGGGGCTTCTGTTCCACACCAGCCTCATCCCACCCGGGCCAGACACGTCTGGGGTCTGGGGTCTGGGGCCAGACACGTCGGGGGTCTGGGGCTGGACACGGTCTGGGGTCTGGGGCCGGACACGGTCTGGGGTCTGGGGCCTGGGGCTGGACACGGTCTGGGGTCTGGGGTCTGGGGTCTGGGGCCTGGGGTTGGACACGGTCTGGGGTCTGGGGTCTGGGGCCGCACACGGTCTGGGGTCTGGGGCTGGACACGGTCTGGGGTCTGGGGTCTGGGGCCTGGGGCTGGACACGGTCTGGGGTCTGGGGTCTGGGGTCTGGGGTCTGGGGCCTGGGGTTGGACACGGTCTGGGGTCTGGGGTCTGGGGTCTGGGGCCGCACACGGTCTGGGGTCTGGGACTGGACACGGTCTGGGGTCTGGGACTGGACACGGTCTGGGGTCTGGGGCCAGGCTGGTGTTTACATCCTGAGGCCTGCACCTGTGCCGGTTCCTGCTGTCTCGAACATTTCAGTTGCTCTGAACTACCCTCGGCCCCACACCCCTCCTGCCCCTGGCCCCTCGACCCGGCCCCTTGCCCCGGCCCCTCGCCCCCGGCCCCTCACCCCCGGCCCCTCGCCCCGGCCCCTCACCCCCGGCCCCTCGCCCCCGGCCCCTCGCCCCGGCCCCTCGCCCCCTTGCCCCGGCCCCTCGTCCCCGGCCCCTCGCCCCCGGCCCCTCGCCCCGGCCCTTCAGCCACTCGCCCCCGGCCCATCGCCCCCGGCCCCTCGCCCCAGCCCCTCACCCCCTCGCCCCCGGCCCCTCGCCCCCGGTCCCTCGCCCCCGGCCCCTTGGTCCCCCGGCCCCTCACCCCGGCCCCTTGGTCCCCCAGCCCCTCGCCCTGGCCCCTCGCCCCCGGCCCCTCGCCCCTCCTGCCCCCGGCCCCTCGCCCTGGCCCCTTGCCCCGGCCCCTCGCCCCTCCGGCCCCCAGCCCCTCGGCCCCCATCCCCTCGCCTCTGGCCCCTCTTTCCTGGAGGCTGAGGAGGGGACTGCCCTGAAAGGAAGGGGAATCTCTGCTGCAATGTGCCAGGACCTGGCAGTGAGAGAGGGGAATGAGCCGATCTCAGCCTGTGATAGCAATGTGACTGGCACAGACGGGCAAAGGGTTTAATGGCGAGTCAGGGAGAGGTCTGGGCTTGGATGAACCCTTTGTTCCTCAGCACACTTTTTGGAAACATTCATGCCCTGACTTTGGTTAAAATATTCTCCTATTCTGTTGCAAGTAAACTTGGTTCCATTTTTTACCCTTGCATCTGTATTCCCTAACCACTTACAGCCTGGGAAAATGCATAGGGAGATCCCACAACACAGCTCCCGTTCTACCAATGCTGTGCGTTGCCCAATCCAGACTGTAGTCCCTGGGATTAGTGCTTGGGATTTCTGCTCCTGAGCACTTTGCTGAAGTTCACTGAAGTTTCCTCTCGTTCCTTCTCTGCTGCTAATACGCTCCACGACACTCACCGTCCACCTCTGACAATAACTCACCTCCAGCCCCCAGCCCATGGCCCCCAGCCCATGGCCCCCGGCCCTCCAGCCCCCGGCCCCCGGCCCCCTGGCCTCCCGGCCCCCGCCCCCCGGCCCCCGGCCTCCAGCTCCCGGCCCATGGCCCCCGGCCCTCGCCCCCTGGCCCCCCGGCCCCCTGGCCTCCCGGCCCCCGTCCCCGGCCCCCGGCCTCCAGCTCCCGGCCCCCGACCCTCAGCCCCCGGCCCCTGGGGCTGCTACTGTGAGCCTAAGCCCTCACCTCAATATAAAAGCCCCAACCCGCAGCTTAATGTTGGTAGTTTGCTGCTAAAACCATCTGTTGCAGGACCCCTGGGGAAATGGGGTGGAAAAAACTTCAAAGAATTGAATATTAATGTCTTCAGTTAAAATATTTATGAATACCATATTTAAAGATCCAGAAACGTGTACAATAGGGG